>NC_083590.1:16602655-16763245 GCF_027579695.1 Neoarius graeffei | reverse complement strand
TACGGAGTAGAGATGCCTTTCTGGTAGCCTCCTTCTTTCGGTGGCAGCCTGTAGATACAGTGCTCAGAAGGCAGTTTTTAATGTTTAATCTGGCGTTCCCTGCCATAATTTCAGCGAGCATATTGTTTCATAAGGAAACTTTGCGAAGAGTTGTTGACTGACTGCCGCTCACGCAACACACAGGCATAGTTAGAAAGTCAGGATGCACTGGTTTACACTTTACACACACACACGTAGCCCAGCCTCTCGCTATGTTTAACAGTTGGAACTTAGCGGTTTTAAAACTAGGTTTGCAGTTTCTGTGCGTGATGATAATGTGTAAACTTTGGATTTCCATAGGCTATGTTAAAATGTTATCATTGTCCTGGCCTGCAGGTAGTTCCTGGTGATGGCAGTGAGGGAGGTGAAATAACATGTATACACACTACCGTTCAAAAGTTTGGGGTCACCCAGACAATTTTGTGTTTTCCATGAAAAGTCACACTTATTTCCCACCATAAGTTGTAAAATGAATAGAAAATATAGGCAAGACATTTTTCTGGCCATTTTGAGCATTTAATCGACCCACAAAGGGGCAATTCCATGTAAATGTCAACCTCACCATGCAAAAATAAAGCAACATGTAATACATCAAAACCACTCCCAGAGATATCACCTAGGCCTGTATTTTACAGATGTGAATAAGTTGAACCAATTTGTAACCAACCTAATATGTCACTGTCAGTCTTTCTTTCTTATAATGTAAAACCCAAGCTAAAATCAACTTTGATCATGTACAATTCTATATTATTGCCACAAGCCACAAATGTATGCTAAAATCCACAAAACAGCAAAAACAATAGCCATCCTAAATATTATTTAAGAACTTTGATAGTTTTAGCTGATATTTAGAGAGTTTTTCAAAGGGTTATGGTGGTTAAATTGCTGATTTTCTAAACATATGCCATGTCTATTTCAGACGCGTCACATCCATAACGGAATTTCATCACATCCATAACGCTGATTTTTTCTTCCTAGATTCTGCTTGAAATAGAAAATATTTTAAACAAAGGCTTTTTTTATTTTCAGCTAAGATTCCTTTATTAAATGCATGCCTGCATTTGGATATTATGTTTGCAATTTTGCAGAGTTTGATGAATATGTGTAGTCACCCTGGAAATGGGTATTTTTTCCGTCACATCCATAACGCATGTCTTTTTTGGCATTTTCTAGAGTTCTAAATGTACTATGGGAATTCTTTTTTCCCATGACTTCTCCAATATGAGAGGTCTTAAAAATATACAACAAATTTTAAAATACTGGAAAGGAATAAAAATTAACTAGGTCAGTTGTTGCCATTTTGAGTGCAAATGTCACATCCATGGAATTGCTCAAATGTGATGCTCCAGAAACTCAATCTGCTCAAAGGAAGGTCAGTTTGATAGCTTCTCTAAAGAGCTAAACTGTTTTCAGCTGTGCTAACATGATTGCACAAGGGTTTTCTAATCATCCATTAGCCTTCTGAGGCAATGAGCAAACACATTGTACTAGGGCTGGGCGATTTTACGATTACGATGTTATTCACGATATAAAATCTCTACGATTAGAAATTAGCCACGTACGATATGCCTACGCCTTCAATAAAATTACTTCGTCCGAAGTTTTGACAGACACGCGAATAGCCAATCATAACTAAACAGTACCGCACGTAACCAATCAGTTGGAAGAGAGCCACGTCAAGTTAGGTTGCGTGCACACACAAACACACACACACGTGTAGCAGCAACGCACAGCATGGCTGTGGTGAAGTTTGCAGGAGCGCGGCATTTCTCCAACAAAGCGTGAAACAAAGCGATTATAAAAATGAGCGAGAAGCCGACTGACCGGAGTTCTGAACAGGAAAGTCAGAGCACTGCCCTGGAGGACATCATTGAAAAGAAGGGCCAGAGATCTTCGGTTGTGTGGAGGTATTTTGGATATTTAAAATCGGACATACAACAAAGTGTTACACAAAACCTTAAACACACTGACGTACAGGATTGCACTTTTTTTCTCCTTGCAGCATAAGGTTTACACGTCAATACGTCTTTTATGTTTATTTGAAAGCTGCTAGAATTTGCACAAATGATTAACAATGGTATATAGTTTTTATTTTTCAGTTTCAGTCTATTCATTTGAACAAAAGAATGTGCATCCAGTTTGTTTTGGTTCTGTGAAACTTGAAGGCTTGTTAAGCTATTTTTGTTAATTAGGAAGGAACTACTAATTTGTAATGTTCATATTTTGAGCAGAAAATTAAAGAAAATACAAAAATGGTGATTTGATTTATATCGTGATATATATCGTTATCGAAAATTTTGAAAAAATATATCGTGATATAATTTTTTCTCATATCGCCCAGCCCTACATTGTACCATTAGAACACTGGAGTGAGAGTTGCTGGAAATGGGCCTCTATACACCTATGGAGATATTGCACCAAAAACCAGACATTTGCAGCTAGAATAGTCATTTACCACATTAGCAATGTATAGAGTGGATTTCTGATTAGTTTAAAGTGATCTTCATTGAAAAGAACAGTGCTTTTCTTTCAAAAATAAGGAAATTTCAAAGTGACCCAAAACCTTTGAACGGTAGTATATATATATATATATATATATATATATATATATATATATACACATACACACACACACACACACATATATACACAAAATGGAATCATTTGCTGACAGCTCAGTCCCCCCCAGTTCAAAAATCCTATCTGCGCCCCTGGCGGTGGTCCTACCACACTGATGCATAAGTGAAAGCGAAGAAGGGATGTGGTGTCCTCTTCGCAGAGATGCCAACTTTTCAATAAACAGATCTGTAGTCCGGGGCCGAAGAATCTGTAGTTTTCGTATTGTCCGCTGTGCCGGACAGAAATATCGCAGTTGCAAACCGTGCATTGTGCGAAATACATCCCCTTTCGCGAAGGAACAATACACGGCCATGTTGCTGTATATTTATCATTAAATTTCTGGTTATTCTTGCTCGGCTTCCAGTGTTGCCAGATACTGCTGATGTTTTCCAGCCCAAAATATGTTCAAAACCCGCCAAAATGCACTTAAAACTGCCCAAAACGTAAATTGTACTTGATGCCTATCTTGTAAAGTAAAAATATGCAGCTAAAGACCAGTATACTATTTGGAAATCGAACAACAAATGCAAACAACTTCTAAATGGCAACATGAGACCGTCAGTGCTGGAGGTGAAGAATCTGCTGTCTGGTACTCGGCTCTGTATGGTTGAATCAGATTATAACTTTGCAATCATCTGCTGTGTTCCGAATCCTACATGCACCAGTAGGTGGCGCACACGCAGAATATTATGTAGGCTATGTTAGGCTACGATGCATATCTAACATCTGCATTGCTGAGGTTATTTATTTTTATTTGTCTTTTATTTATCCTGTTTGTTTTATTAATTTTATAGGCCTAGTTATTCTGCTTAGTTTATTTTTGTCTACATCCATGTATTTTCATCATCTGTTATCCTGATTTTTGTGGATTTGTTAGATTGTACCTGTTTTATATACTTCAATGAAAAAAAAAAAAGTTAGGCTACAATGCATGGCTGAATGTAACATGAGAAAAGAAAATGGAGAATGGATTGCGTCATTCTTATTTACTAGTTTATGAGTTCAGTTTCTGCACTACATTACACACATTCATATTAGTCTTACAGTTACATCGGATGCCCACGATCTCTGATTGGGTCACAGTAGTGTTTAATATGGATTGGATTGGATGGAGACTAGTGGACGTAGATAGTACATAGAACGTGCTGCATCAAAGTCCTTCTAAGGCTATATAAGTGTCTCTGGCTGCATTCTCACACAGAACGTTGGTGCGAAATATTTATAAACATCTGATAAAAACCCGCCGAACTAACGTCAAACCCACCCAATTTTTGTTAACCAGCCCAAGCCATTTTTCGCCCGCGAAGTAGAATTCAAAACCACCCAATTAGGCGGGAAACCGTCCAATCTGGCAACACTGCCGGCTTCTCCATTGTCGGATGGCACTATCACGAATTTTGATTGGTCGAGTTCAAACCCGGAAGCGAATATCAACCAATCAGCGACGACGTATCACGAAAGCTTTGAATGATTCCCGCGGATTTCATCCTTCCGAAAATGCGGAACGGACTGAATTTTCTTCGATCATGGCGGAGTTCAACGTACCAAACAAAAATGCAGAACGAACTGATTTTTTTTCCAATCACTGCGAAATTCGTAGTTTCGAATTAACTGGTCGTAGTGGTGCAAAAGTGGCAGAAAATCGTATAAAATATGAACATTTCATAGTGGTTGGCATCTCTGTCTTCGGCCTTGGTTCCTCACTCCTCCAATTAAGGAGAGATCTCACTGGGGGCTCGCCATCTCCCATCAACAGGAGAAATCCAGATCCAGTTCTAATGATTCTCAAAAACCCAGTCTGTATGAAGACAGGACTGTTATTTATATGACATCACTAACTTCTCTCTTATGGCCATAGTCAGTATATAAATCAACACATTACTGTAACACAATAATGATTAAATTAATTATCTTTCTTAACTGTACAGTTATTTTTTCCCAATGTAAGTATTTTACACATTTTAATCAACCTTTTTACACATAAATTTAATCAATCATGAATTATAGCTCTTCAACCATGAATTATGTTTAACTTAGTTGTAAATGAACATATTCATCAGTTTCATCATCCCATATATCATACAGCATCTCTCAATATAACCACACACAGCATCAAAATAAACATTATACCTTACTTCTTTTAAGTTATCAGAGCAAGAATATGCAGTTTTACCTCTTAAAGTTAACAGAAACAGTGAACAGTAATGATAAGCCAAGTTCAAGTGTTCATGGAGCAAAGCCGCGTTTTTCTGCGCCTCTCCTATCAACTCACTGTGGGGCTAATACAGTGCGCATGCGCGAGTGCTCATTCACTCGGCAACTCGTCAAGACGACGCTGCCAAAAGTCGGGCCTCCTCCTCGCTCCCGGATCCCCGCACACAGGGGCGTCACTAGACCCAAGACCATACTGGGGCACAAAAGGGGCACAGGAAATGTATGCGAGCGCGCGAAGCGCGCGAGCTAAAAATTTTGCACTATATTTATATTTATATTTTTTATATAATATATATTACATTTTATGTAATATATATTATATTTTATGTAATATATATTTATATATTGATATTTATATTTAGAAACGGCCTGCTTAAAACTAGTCACTAGAGCTGTAAAACTCAAAATGATTACGAGGACACTGAATCCAGGTCAATCATTTAATAATAACAGTATGAATATTTGCAACATTTGTGATAATAGCAATGTAATACTTATACTGTTGGTAATATTGTAAAAGAACATATTAACATACAATACAACACCGCCGAGTTTTTAAACTCAACCAAGAGTACTTAATGGCCAACAGTATTCACACTTGATACCTTTTAAATCACCAAACATATCTTTGTAAGCACACGCATTTTCAGCATTGAACATCTCTAAACACAATCCAAAAGCCTCTAAAAGCACCACTGTGTGTGTGTGTGTGTGTGTGTGTGTGTGTGTGTGTGTGTGTGTGTGTGTGTGTTTGTGTGTAGTTGTAGTACAAAAACACAGATAAAGTTGGGCCTCAGTTGGCAAGCAAAACAATCATTTTTTAAGAAGTAATCGGTAACGCCTTGGCTTCATTTTGGCAAAGCAGTCAATCACTTGACAGTGGTTCAACTTAGAGAGTTCCTCTCTCTCAACTGTCAAGATGGCTAGATTATGAAGTCTTTCTTGCCCCATTGTGCTTCTTAGCCAAGTGTGGAGGCGTCTAAGCACACTGAAAGTTCGTTCACATGAGCAGCTGGACACTGGAATGGTCAGGGATATCTGAATGACCTGTGTCAATGTTGGAAACATGACATGATCCAACAAGCCTAAAAGACATTGCATGTCTTTAATTGGAAGGTTTTCCTGCTTTCTGGACAGATAATTTTTAGCCACTAACACTTCCTCATGATTAACATCAACATTGTAATGCTCTGCCAGACCTCTGAGGTCTTCCTCACAGAGGAAGTTTTTTGATCCTGGATTACAAGCCATAACACCTTTTAGCACCTTGCTGTTGAGAGAAGAAAAACGCTGCTCCGCTAGGCCTACTGTGTGTGTGTGTGTGTGCGTGTGTGTGTGTGCGCGCGCGCGCGCGCGCGCGTGTGTCTGTGCGCGCGCACGTGTGTGTGTGTGCGCAGAGCGCGTGCATGTGCAATTGAAATTCGATTCAATAATTCAATTACAATACTCAACTGGACGTAGCCTCCAAAACAACAGTTGTGTGTCATTACGTTAGGTGGCTATCTTCACACAGTCCATCACAAAACTATCAACGCGATCTGGCAACACGCAAACTGAGGGCTCGCGGCTTGCCACGTTGCAGACGACGGAATGAATGCAAACTTTTCAATATCCCTTCGTTTCAAACAAAAAATCAAGACAACACGAAAACAATGTCCCAACACATATTAATTCTACAGCGTTACAAAAATGACAGTGGAATTACTGTCTACTAACCTGTAAACAGTTGAAAAACACGGAGAGATGGTTTCCCCTGCTCTGAATTTCATTGCATCTGAGGGCTGCTGGAGTCTGCGGTCCCCATAGCAACCAAGATGTTACTCATGTCACGCGCACACTTTTTTCACATTGCTTAGAGTGCGCGAGGCCAGCCAAAACTACCAATGTAAAAGCATTGTAGATGGTCTTCTTCGCGCATCGGTTAGCCTACCCCACGTTATGAATTAATTAAATTGCAGCTATTCCCAAGTTTAAAATTCAGAGCGTTTCGTCACTGGATTTTTTTTACTGGGGCACTACAGATCTATACTGGGGCACGTGCCCCAGTAAAATACCCCTGGCGACGCCGATGCCCGCACACCCCCGCTGCCTCAGCTCAGGATTCTCTAATGGACAGTCAGTGTTAATAACCGCTATTATAACTCTCTCTGTATTTCTCACCGCTCCGGTCACTGCTGCTTTCACCCGCCATGCAACTCACTTGCAGTGTTGCCAGATGAGAGTGACAGTTTCCAGCCCAATCACAGTTTGAAACCCGCCCAATCCAATAAAATCCCGCCCAAAGGCTTAAGTTGCCAGATCTCAACGGTAGTTGCGTTTATTAATCATACATGCGTAGGATCGCATATGCTGATACGCTATCACCACTTACAAGAGAATATAAGCATAAGAAAGAGAATGGAAGTCCGTGTGGCAGGGGAGAACAAGAGAGTGCATACACGATACAAAAAAGTAGGCGCCACCCTCTTGTGGCCTTACTCGACACTGCAGAAATATCTTGACTGTTACAGATAGCAAATCACAACCAAAAAGAGCATAATAAAACAATCACAGAACTTGCCAAATACACCTCGTGTATCCCAGTGCCAGGCCCAAGTTAACACAGCAGCAGTAACCACCTGCTATTTACACGTAAACAGATTACTATGGACATACGGAGACCATATTTACATGAACAGTCACTCTCCACCAGGGTGCTGAAAGACGCATGGCGCTACAGCTGTTAGTCTACAGAGTTGAGAGAGCGCGGGCTTCTGCCTCAGGCTTCTGCGTCGGCGCACTACGCTAGTTTGTTGATGTGACGTCACGTTGTTATAGCGACTGAATAACTCACTGCAATGACCATAATACGAGTGAGTGATGTATACTGAATTTTGTATTTGTATTGTTTTTAAACCATAAAATAACGGTTTGTTGTGCAGTTTTCACAATATTAAAAAACCGCCAGTTGTTGGCAAAAGCAGCCCAAATTGTATATACCCGCCCAATGCATTTTTTTCCCGCCAGATGTAATCAAAAGTAGCCCAATTGGGCGGAAAACCGCCCAATCTGGCAACACTGCACTTGACTTCTGTGTGAAGAGGGCGGGACTTGTTCCCTCTTGACCAATCATAATTGTCCACTCTATGAAATGCGACAATTAAGGATTGTGTGTCCAGGGTGTACCCCGCCTTTCGCCCGTAGTCAGCTGGGATAGGCTCCAGCTTGCCTGCGACCCTGTAGAAGGATAAAGCGGCTAGAGATAATGAGATGAGATGAGAAGGATTGTGTGTGTGTGTAAAATAACTGATTGACAAGCTGATTAACAAATGAAATTAAATTAGTAAGGAAACTATAGAAAAATAAAATAGAACTGGACCCAATTCTCTACTGGGTTACACAAAGATAATAACATGTTATGAGATGTTTGCGTTATATAGTGAAAGTCCCCAAGACGCGCGCGCATATTTCTGTGAATTGCGTTCGGAAGTGTGTAGAGTTGGTTTGGACGCCGGCAGCAGCGGGCAGGCGATGCACAGCACTAATAAATGGTTCAGCTATTTTGCCGCGGAAGACAGCGGGTGTCTGCACAGTTATTTGAAATAAAAGTGCCCCATTGAGATAGCCGGTATGTAAAAAATAACATCAGATGGCACATTTTTGTTAAACGGGAAGAATTTTTATGCAATATGACATTATACTTTAGTGTTTGGGGAACTCCGCCCCGGGCATACCTGTCAACCCTCCCGTTTTTCCCGGGAAACTCCCTTATTTTGACTTATTTCCCGCTGTCTTCCCGTTTTTTTTTTATTTTCGCGAAAATATCCCGTATTTTCACAATATAAAAAAGTCGGTAGGTCCAGAATTCATGACGCTACCCCTCACCTCACACCTGGGCAAACTAATGGAGAAGATGGTTGTAACTAGGCTTAACTATTACTTGGAATATAATAACTTACTCCATGGTTATCAAACAGGTTTTAGAAAGCAAAGGTCAACTACAGATGCACTGGTCAAACTCACAAATGAAATAGAGAAGACACTGACTATGAAAGAAGCTATGGTAGCAATCTTTCTGGATATTGAAAAGGCATATGATACAATGTGGAGAGAAGGACTATTAATTAAACTACAGAAAATGGGCATTGAAGGGAAGATGTACAACTACATTTTAAATTTCATATCAAAACGTACCTTGAGTGTTAGAGTTGGTGAAGCTAAGTCAGAAGAGTTCTTAGTGGAAGGTGGAATTCCGCAGGGCAGTGTTATTAGCCCAATTTTATTCAATATTATGATTAATGACATTTTTGAGAACTTGAGCAGAATCAATGATGGACTACTGTATGCTGATGATGCTGTCATTTGGAGAAGGGGCAATAATATTCCATATATTACTAAAACAATACAGAAGGACTTATATATTCTTGAACAATGGGGAGTGGAGTGGGGTTTTAAGTTTTCTGTACAAAAATCGCAAGTGACATACTTTACACGGAAGAAAGTTCCAGAGAGACATAAAGTCCTGCTTTACAACCATCCACTCAAAAGAGGAGAGGGCTTCAAGTATTTGGGTTTATGGTTAGTGCAACGGGACTGTGCGTTGCGTTGTGTTCTGTCTGGTAGTGGCTGTGCTGTGAACTAGGCAGGGAATGGCCGGACACTGATTCTCTCACTGGTTGCTTTATTTAGCGTAAAGCAATATCTGTACGTAGCAAAACAAAAGAAAATAAAAGGCTGACATGCAATCTTCATACGGGAGTAGCCTTTCCTCAGCACAGCAATCACAGACTGAGCAACAGTATATTTCACTGGCTTGTACACGCTAAGTCTGTATGCAAATACAGACGGAAACTTCACTCAACATACAGTATAAGAGTGCTGCTATACGCTAAACATAGTCAACAAAAGTAAACATTAAGTAAAATGAACATACACTGAGTTCAACATACCTGTACGTAGCAAAACAAAAGAAAAGAAAAGGCTGACATGCAATCTTCATACGGGAGTAGCCTGTAGCAGAGAAAAACTTTCTGAAAACCATCTTACAAAATAAAAGAAACACAAACTCACATCGTATGTATACTAAGCTGCATGTCCACTATCATTATCTACATGTTAATCTTGACCTTATAAACGATCTGTAAGAGTTTAACACTAAGAATATGTACTTTTATGATTCATCAACGAAACAAGCATACCTTTCCTCAGCACAGCAATCACAGACTGAGGAAAAACCATGGGAACAAGAAAACGGAAATAATTTCCTTAAAGGGGCAGTACAGGTTCACATTCTCAGTGTATTCATTTAGACAACATTAAAGAGACAAATCAGGAATTGGTGAAGTTTCAAAATAAAAAAAATAAGCAAGGGAAAGAAAACTTATTATTTACACCGTTACATACACCCCTCCTGAAATTCACCAATATCCTGATAGACAATCTGGGTAGTATCTAATACTGGTATCTGGCTCAAGATCAAATTAGACCTAGTCCACTAATCATCCCCAAAAGGTTACCTCAAACTCAAGGTTAAGAGAAAAATAAGAGGTTGATCAAGTCTCTTAATTCCCTTTGATACTGTCAATATGATGCCTGTTACATCATACAATACTTGGCCTTATACCCATTAATTACTATTCATGTGAAAAACAAACCAAAAGTACTTCGTAAAAGTCTGTATCAAACAAAAACTTGGTTAATCTCTAAACCATTAAACTTTCAGGAATGGCCTTTGAACCATAGATTCAATTAGTCTATTCACTGATCTCACTAATCTACCTGCACGGGTCCTAACACTACTACTGGGATCCGTACATGTATCTGGTAGATCAAGAGGAGGTACATCAGTATGTGTCGAGTGTGGTGTATCTGCAAGTGATGCGACTGATGTGTGTGAGTGTTCAGCACTGGCTCTAATTGGACTGCCTACTGAACTAAGCTCATGCAATGTCTCAGAGCTAGGTGAATGATGCACGACTGAGCCATCAAGTGGAGAACTAGAGGACTCCGCCAACAGGTCACTTGTGTCGTTTTCCTGAGCTACTTGGACGGCAGACATATCCTCATCATTGTCACAATCTTCATCAGACTCATTGCTGATCAAAGACTGATCATGATCTTGTGCACTCTCATCCAGATTACTCTCAGGGAGAGGCAAAAAATTGACCTCTAGTAACAAGTTCCGGTGGACGGTTCTTGTATGCCCTGTGACATCCTTTATTTTATAGACATGAAGAGTAGGATTGGCTTCAATGACTGTGTAGACCCCATCCTCCCATTTGTCTGCCAACTTTCTTTTCCCCCTTTCTCCTTTATTTGCCACTAGGACACGATCTCCCACAGCCAAGTGAGTACCTTTGACACGCTTGTTGTACTGTCTAGTCTGGTGCTGTTGCTCAGCGGTGGAGTGTTTCTGTGCAATCTCCATGGCATTTTTCAAGCAAGTGAGCAGAGACTTTGCATATGTATCATAATCAGCCACCCCTTGGTCATTCATGACTGGCTTGAACATGATGTCCACTGGCAGTCTAGGAACCCGCCCAAACATCAAAAAGAAAGGGGCGTAGCCAGTTGTTTCATGGACTGTAGCATTATATGCCAATGTCAGTGTCTGAATTTGCTGGGGCCAATGATGTTTTGCTTTAAGGGGCAGAGTACGAAGCATACTACCTAGGGTACGGTTAAATCGCTCGGTAGCACCGTTCCCCATTGGGTGATAAGCTGTCGTGTGAGACTTTGCAACACCAGCCAGACGGAGGAGTTCCGCTATCAGATTGCTCTCAAAATTTGTGCCCTGATCAGAATGTATTCTCTCGGGGAACCCATAAACACAAAATACATTGTCCCAGAGTTTCTTGGCCACTTGTTTGGCTGTCTGATTGGCGCAGGGAAAGGCATGGGCAAGCTTTGTAAAGTGATCTGTTACCACAAGAACGTCCACTGAACACTGCTTACAATCCTCTGCTGACCAAAAATCCATACATACAAGTTCCATCGGATACGAGCTCTTGATACTCTCCAAAGGGGCACGAGCAGCAGGATCTGGCGACTTCGCGACAACACATCTCTGGCAACATCGGACATATTCTCTGATGTCGCTCTCCATGTTAGGCCAGTAGAAGCGCTGTCTCGCGAGTGACAGAGTTCGGTCCTGTCCCTGATGTCCAGCAAGATCATGAAGGCCCTTTAATGCCTTATCCTTGAAGCTCTCAGGCAACACATATTGAAATCTTTTCTGCTTGGACACAGAGTCTTTTAGCACCCTGTACAAAACATTGTCTCGGATGTCCAGTTTGTCAAACTGCTTAAACAGCCTAAGGACTTTGGAGTGAACGCCATGCCTTTCTCGCCTACTTGGGCACTTTCTTGCAGTGACAAATGGCAGTACTTTTGAAATGTATGGGTCTTGCTCCTGGCTCAGCTGAAGCTCTTGAGCAGAGATCATGGGCAGTGCATCTTGACAACTTGTCAGCTGTTGCAGGTGTTGAGTTACACACATTGCCCGAGACTCTGCAGCGTCAATCGAATCACAATGGGCCTGACAGAGAGCTCTCATTTCAGCAGCACCACACACAAACTTGGACGGACGACTGTTGACTGACTCAAGGATCTGAGGCTGAGAGCTGACCCTAAAAGCATCCTGTATAGACTCCTCTCCCACCTCATTAGCCTCCTGACTAAGACACTCATAGGACTCCGTTAACAATCTTTGGCTAATTGGCCTGGTGAACACATCTCTGCTTAATGCATCGGCTACCACATTTCTTTGGCCAGGGAGGTGTTTGAGGTCAAAGGAGTAGGAGGCAAGTTTGGACACCCACCGAAGCTCACAGGCGTCCAGTTTGGGCTTTGTCAGAAGGTAAGTAAGTGGGTTATTGTCCGTCCAGACTGTGAAGCTATGTCCCTTCAACCAGTGGCTGAACTTCTCACACACACTCCATTTCAGGGCCATAAACTCCAGTCTATAAGCAGGATATTTCCTTTGTGATGCACTAAGGGTCTTACTTGCAAAAGCAATTGGCCTGGCTTTCGATTCTCCCTCAGACACTTGAGAAAGGACCGCTCCTAGTCCATCCAATGAAGCGTCAATTGAGAGGATAAAAGGCCGCTCAAAGTCTGGGTGAGCAAGGACTACGCAATCGAGCAGCATGGCTTTCAGCTTATTAAAGGCGTCATTACACTCCTCTGTCCAGTCTGCTGGAGTAAGTTTGCGATACACCCCCTGGAATTTCTTGTCTTTAGTCAAGCGTCCTCTCCTTTTCTGTCCTGCGGTAAGAGCAAACAAAGGCTTTGCGGTTGCAGAACAGTTAGGAATGAAATGTTGGTAGTAAAATACCATTCCAAGAAAAGACTTAATCTTCTGCACTGAGGGTGTACACCCATCATGCTCCATGAGACTCTGTACAGGCATGTTGCTAATGACCTCCACCTTTGCTTGGTCCACAGATACGCCCTCCGCATTAATAACATGCCCTAAGAACCTCACTTCCTTCTGCAATAGATGGCATTTCCTTGGGGCCAATTTTAGGTTGTTCTCTCTCAGTCTCTCAAACACTGTGCGCAATCTGGACAAAGCCTCACTCTCTGAGGGTGCAAAGACTAAAAGATCATCGAGGTAGCACAGCAGCTTAGAGAAATTCAGATCCCCAAAGATTCCCATCATCATCCTCATAAAGGAAGCAGGGCTGTTACATAGTCCTTGTGGCATGCGATTATATTCGTGTAATCCAAGAGGTGTTGTAAATGCCGTGTATTTTTTGTCATCCTCATGCATAGGGATATTATAAAACCCTGAAGTGAGATCCATTGTACTAAAGAAGCAGTTGCCACCCAAAGCAGCCAGACAATCTGATTGGTGTGGCAACGGGTGAGCATCCTTCAGAGTTCGTGCATTCAACCATCTGAAATCGACACATATTCGTAGACCCCCATCCTTTTTCCACACCATTACCAGAGGCGATGCATATTCACTTGTGGACTTCCGAATGATTCCTCTTTCTTCCATTTCTGTAAGCACTTGCCTCAGCTTCTGATAATGTGCGGGAGGCACTCTCCGGTATGGTAAGCGAAATGGTCGGTCATCAGTCAGACGAATGCGGTGAGTGAACTCCTTAACTTCACCACAGTCCAATGGATGTTTTGAAAAAATGTCCTGGAACTCTGCAAGTAACTGATCAAGCTCATTCTTGCAACTTTCACTTATGTGAGAGGAGTCGATCTTGATGTCAGCCAAGCCTAACTCTGCCAGCGCAGCTGCAGGTTGGGAGCCAGAACATGAACTGTGAGAAGGGTCTGGCTGTTGTTTCTCTGAGACGACATGTAAGCCCTGAAAGACATCAAAATCCTCTAATGCCAAACATGGATACACGTCGGCCATCTTGCAATTTCTTTTCAATGTGATAGGTTTCTCTGAAGGGTTCACGACGGTCATGGGCACCCACCTGTCACCCCATAGAGGTGTGACGAGACGGCCAACAAGGACACCCCGTGGCTGAGCTTTGGATCCAGTCGGCTCCACCATAACTGTGCTACCTGGTGACATCGGCACATTGGGAGGAAGTCTGCCCCAGACAAGGTGTTCATGTCTGGGCAAGAGAGTGACTGCTTGGGTAAGCTTAACCGTTCCAACCTTCTCAGGAATCTCTTGCCCCTTCCACTGCTCAACACTGGTAAACATTGACAAAAAGTGGTCAATGTCAGGATTAGACTGATGTTTGTAACTGGACACAATGTCCCAATATTTACTGTCACTTTTTAAATCATGCATCAGGTGTTTGATGACATTTGACCCAATTATGAGGTCATCTGGCTGAGATGGGACAACTAAAGTGGGTACGATGCAGCATGTGCCATAAATCTGGATCTTTAACTCATAAAGCCCTTCTGGTTGAGTTTGCCGACCCCCACAACCTATTAGCACAATGTTCTCCTCCGGATGCTGCTTTTCAGGCAAGACACCAGCGCATCTAAGCTTCTCCACTGCCGGTCCACTGATGGTACACGCCATGGAGCCTGAGTCTAGCATGCCTTCAAGTTGGACTTGGTGGTTGATAACAACAGGAATATAGAAAAGCTCACTGAATGCCTGGATCTTCTGGCTAGATTGGATGATGACCTTTGACCCCTTAGTTGCATTAGCCATACTCTCTTCAAACACACTAATCAAGTCAGAATCTTCATTGAGGGATTCAGTCTTTTCACCCACACCACCCCCCTCAAGGTGTGGGCTCAGTAGTTTAACTTTTGGTTCTGCCCCTCTGCCCTGCCACTAGGCGCACTAGGTGGAGCACGCTGCTGGCTAAAGCGCTGAGTACAATCTTTCTTCCAATGTCCAGGTGCAAGGCACTTCAGACACCTATTCTCCCGTCTGCAGTGTGACACTGTGGAGTGATCGAGTTTGCTACAGACTCTGCAAGGCCTACGGAAAGCTACAGGCGCAGCAGCCTGGTTGCTGACATTGACAGGTATCTGACTTTGCTGCATCACTAACCTATCCAGCAATCCCACCAAGCTTTTCATGTAGTCGTTGTCGGCACTAACTGCAGAAGACACTGAAGACTGCATTGAAGATGTAGGAGGTCTTGGCTCAGGCCCACTGTCAACAAAGGGTGCCTGGCACTGCGAATGGGCCTTGCACTTCACTGTATCTGGCTGAGCTGACTTAACAGAAGCACGACTCTTCTTGTCCTGCATATGCTCATCAAGCCGTTCCTGAATTTCACTGGCTAGCCATTTGTCTGCAGACTTAAACTTGAAGACATTTGCAAGTGACTGGTCAGGACAGTGCTTAGTGAACATCATGCTGACCTCATGGTTCGGGTCTTCAATGCTACGCCCTTGCCTTTTCAGACACTCGATTGCAATATCCATTGTCTTGTTAAGCCTGATCCAATACTCCATGGCGTCCTCGTCTGGTTTTGGAAGGGTATTATAAAAATCAGCTAATGGCATGTTCGAGTATGTGTGCACACTAAAATGCTGTTTCAATATGTCAAAGATCACTGTGGGATTCTGTGTATGATCAACAGATGCGTTGCGCAACTTTATCTTCACCACATCCCCTGCTTTGCCCATAAGCTTAGCCAGAATTTCTTGTGAATGCTCATGAACTGGGATAGCCCGTTTCTTCAAGTACATGGTCATAAGAGTCTCCCACTCATGAACTGTGAACTTGTCTGAGGCATCGCCCCTAAAGATAGGGGGCTCCCTTGCATCAGAATGCATGACCAACTTAACATTGGTCAGTGTCACTTCTGAGGGCTGTTCAAGACTGTGTGCGCTCCTATCAGGCTGTAGCTGTGCTGCGATGGACTGGCCTAATTTCTCAGCTATCTCTGTGATGAGTGCACCTATGTCTGTGTTCTGATCTTGTCTTGACATGGGACGTTCTACATATCTTGTGGAGGTAAGTACAGGTTCAGCTAATGGTCTCTTTCCTGGCCCTGGTGTACTGGTTTCAAAAGGATATTGAAAATATCCCCTCCCCACACCCATCTGGCTCTGAAAGTCATCATCTTTGCCTTTCTCTTCCCCAACAGTAAATGTCACTCCCTCTGCCATTATCCCAGCGATCAAGTCACACAGACAAGAAAAAAAGAAGAGAAAAAAAAAATGCTATATGCAAAAACCCTTAAAGATATCAAATGCACAAAACACCATATGTAATGGAAATCTCAAAAGATACAACTCAGCATATATTCAAACACCTTAACAGATCGGCTATGCAGCCTGTCTTGTCCAACATTTAAACTGTTTGTTTTTTCTTTTTTTTTCTTTCACCCAAAGCAAAATTAACCAAAGTCTTTACTGTGTGCACGCATCAAACTCAGTCCACGGCGATGCACAAAACTCAAAAATATACTGATCGATAAAAGTCACTCTGTCCAAAAAAAAAAAAAAAAACCTCAGTGCCACGCAAGGAGAAAACCCTGCGCAGCTTTCCCACGGTGAACGAACTGACGTCGATCTGAAGGCGATCCTGAAGGTCACGGCACCATTGCAACGGGACTGTGCGTTGCGTTGTGTTCTGTCTGGTAGTGGCTGTGCTGTGAACTAGGCAGGGAATGGCCGGACACTGATTCTCTCACTGGTTGCTTTATTTAGCGTAAAGCAATATCTGTACGTAGCAAAACAAAAGAAAATAAAAGGCTGACATGCAATCTTCATACGGGAGTAGCCTTTCCTCAGCACAGCAATCACAGACTGAGCAACAGTATATTTCACTGGCTTGTACACGCTAAGTCTGTATGCAAATACAGACGGAAACTTCACTCAACATACAGTATAAGAGTGCTGCTATACGCTAAACATAGTCAACAAAAGTAAACATTAAGTAAAATGAACATACACTGAGTTCAACATACCTGTACGTAGCAAAACAAAAGAAAAGAAAAGGCTGACATGCAATCTTCATACGGGAGTAGCCTGTAGCAGAGAAAAACTTTCTGAAAACCATCTTACAAAATAAAAGAAACACAAACTCACATCGTATGTATACTAAGCTGCATGTCCACTATCATTATCTACATGTTAATCTTGACCTTATAAACGATCTGTAAGAGTTTAACACTAAGAATATGTACTTTTATGATTCATCAACGAAACAAGCATACCTTTCCTCAGCACAGCAATCACAGACTGAGGAAAAACCATGGGAACAAGAAAACGGAAATAATTTCCTTAAAGGGGCAGTACAGGTTCACATTCTCAGTGTATTCATTTAGACAACATTAAAGAGACAAATCAGGAATTGGTGAAGTTTCAAAATAAAAAAAATAAGCAAGGGAAAGAAAACTTATTATTTACACCGTTACATTAGACAACAAACTTTCTTGGAAACACCATATTGAATATGTCGAAACAAAGTGCAAAAAGGTTCTAAACTTAATGCGAATGGTCTCTGGTCTCTGTCGGGGCGCAGATAGACAATCCTTACTTAATATTTATAAAGCATTGATAAGGTCAAATATTGATTATGGCTGTATAGTGTATGGTTCCGCCTGTAAAACATCCCTCCTGAAACTAGAAAGAATACAGTCAAGGGCCCTGAGAATAGCACTGGGAGCTATTAAGACAACTCCCATTAGTGCATTACAAGTGGAATCAGAGGAAACCCCACTTCAGTTACGATTTACAAAACTGTCATTGACGTACTGGGTCAGATTACAGTGCAGCGTTCACAATCCAGCCATATCAGTGCTTACAAACTGTTGGGAATACTCCAAAAAAGCTATGGGTTTTGGAAGGAATATTGATGAGTCTGCAAGACAGTATGGTCTTAAAAATCTTAAGTTCAACTCTGCATTGGCCATGAGTAGTGTCTCACCATGGATCCTCCCTGCTCCAGATGTTAATACAGTATTACTTACAGCAAAGAAAGACCACTCCAACGAACAAAGCCTTGCAATACATTGCAAAAATTATTTAAATTCTACCTTCTATGACTACCTACAGATATTCACAGATGGTTCGAAAGACCCTCAAAATGGTCAGTGTGGCATAGGAATCTGCATATCAGAACTCAAGAAGACATATGGATATCGACTGAATAACCTCTTGTCAATATACTCAGTAGAATTAACTGCTATAATTACAGCCTTAAGATGGATTGAAGAAGTTAAACCTTTAAGGTCAGTCATATGCACAGACTCACTCTCTGTTTTGCAAAGCTTTGTCTCTGGAAATGCAATGAGATGACCTAGTTCTTGAAATGAAACAGCTATTGGCTCAACTCAGAAATCTTGAACTCACTGTTCAATTTTGCTGGGTTCCAGCTCATACAGGCCTCAAGGGTAATGAAGTTGCAGATAAAACTGCCAAGGAAGCTTTAGGTCATCACTGTATTGCAATTCACACACCATTAGGAAAAGGGGAAGCTAAATCTCTTATCAAATCAATAACTATGAGTAGATGGCAAGATGAATGGGAGACAAACCCAAAGGGCAGGCAATACTTTAATGTACAACAACAGATTAGGGGGAAAAGAATCACTTCAATGGGACTGGGAAGGAAGGTGGAAGTTACATACACAAGGCTGAGACTAGGACACACTGGCCTCAATGCCACACTACATATTTTAGGGAAAACTAATGGACTTTGTGCTGAATGTCAAGTTAAGGAAGATGTAGAACACATTCTTTTCTGCTGTAAGAAATATAACGATCATAGGGAAAAATGGTTAGAACAAGTAGGTAAAGAAGGAGACATTCATAACATTCTGAAAAAGGAGGGAATGCAGGGAAAGAGTATTAAAGCCCTTATGACATATCTGAGAGACACTAGACTAATGGGTAGAATTTAGTTCCTTACACTTTTTTTTTCTCCCCCCATCATGCCGAAGACTTGACCTGACCAACTCACACACTCCTATACAGTAGGTGGCGATATACAATTAAATATTGTGAAACGCCATTAATCAGAAGAAGAAGAAGAAGAATTCATGACGCGCCTCTGACAGGAGTTTACAGCAGGAAGTCGAGCCATGAATTCACGTCCCCGCCCTCTCAGGCATCAGTAATTACAGAACTCCGTCCGGAGGCGAGGCTGAACAAGTGATTAGGTCTGAGGTGAAGATGGCGATGCTAATAGCTAAGAAAAACATTAGCCTCTCTTTCTTTGATGATTTCAACAAGTGCGTGGCTGGAATGTTCCCAGACTCTTCCATCGCAAAGAAATTTTCCATAGGGAAAACGAAAGCCTCCCAAATAATCAAAGGTAAGCTACATGTTTACATTAAGTATGTCCTGGCTAAGACCTCATAAATAGCCTAGTGTAAACTAATTGGTGTATTAACTGTTTTATCCACTCATTGTCTTTTATTTTCTATTTGAAACTTACCCATTTTAAATCACTCTTGGTTTAATATCTTATATTACTCTTTATCTCTCTATCTAGTGTTCCGAGGCCATGACTATGGTAAAACCATAATAAATTGCAATGGAATTGAATTTATTGACTGGTTATATAATGACCTTTCTTATTTTAACATAAGATATGTATTTTAGCCCTTAATTTGGGAAATAACTGGTACCACTGAAAGCAAATAAAAATAAATGTATAGTTTATTCACAAATGCACTCTATAAACCATAAGCATATTGAGTTTGGGTCTTGGCTATCACCAACATGCACCAGAGTACAGGAAATCACAAATACTAGATAGAAAATTGCCCCCCATTCAACTACACACCCACTTTTGGTGAAGGGTATGACTTTCTGAAATTTTCCCTTATTTTGAGTTAAAAATCTGGGAAATATCCCTTTTTTTTCAAACCTCAAAGTTGACAGGTATGGCCCCGGGGCCAATCAAAAACCGATGTAGATGGGATTAAGGGATGAACACACAAAAAAAAAAAAAAAAAAGTATAATCTTCGCCCCATAGCCGAAGTCATGATCTAATTATAGCTGATCTGAGGCCAACACTAACCTGATGAATGTGTAGGGTACTTCTCGATTTTGGGCCAATCAAAAGCCGACGTAGATGGGAGCAGGGGTGAAAAAAACTGGCTCCGCTCTCTGGCCGATCATTGTACGATCAAATTATTTAAGAGTGTTCCGATACGATCTTAGGCCAACATTGGCCCGCTGCATGCGTGTTGTTGGGGCCCTGTGACTCACGGAGAGCTCCACAACGGTGAAAACTCCAAAAGTCTCAGGACATCTTCTCATAATCTCGCGTAGAAGCGAAATACGGAAGTAAGACTTGGCATTTTTGGGCATAATCAAACCTAGTCTTAGGAATTAGCTTTTAATTGAAGTAGTGCGAATTTAAACTCAGGAACAGTTTGTTTACACTGTAGACACGCAGCGTGTCGAATTGAATTAATTGTATGTTCTCTCAATTGTTTAATAGATAGGCTGTGCATGCTTCTCTATCTTTTCTAACACCTTTTATTATACATATCTTGACCTCATCAAGATTTCAGTGGATTTAGTAGTGTTATGAGCTAGCTTCCCTTTGTCTTAGCTTGGCCACACGAGGCTAATCTAGGCCTACACAAACATACCTTAATTAGCATTCCTTTGTCTTAGCTAGCAACACAAGGCTAATCTAGGCCTCCACCACGTGGACACACACAAACATCTTAATTAGCACACAAAGCTAATCTTTTGTCTGCAACACGTGGCGGTCCTCCCCCCACACTCACATACACCTCTTTTGTTTTAACTCCATGAGGTAGGATCCTTGGGCCTTAGCTAGCCACAAGGCCTCACACACACAAACACACCTTAGATAGCAATCCATGCTAACTCTTTGTCCACCACATGGACACCAACACACCTTAGCTAGCAATCCATGCTAACACTTTTGTTCTCCTCAAATCCCATGTGGTGATCCCTACACCACAAGGACACACACAAACATACCTAGCTAGCATCCCATGCTAGCCTTCTGCTCAGGCCACAGGGCCCCTCACACACACACACCATATCACATTTGTATATAATGATTTCAACTGTTCTTATCCATTTTTATCTTTGTTATAATAAATTCCATTATTATTGAAACTGTGTGTATTTATTTGTTGTGCTTAATATACTTGAAGTTGCCCAATCTCCAAAGAATTCTAAAGGTGCATATGATTTATGTAATATGGTAAGTGATCATAATTTGGAATACACCATAATTTAGCTGTTTGGTAACTTATTTTTAAGCACCAAAATTAATGGTATTAATTAGGCTGATTCCACAAGTGATTTAATGATATGAGACTGATTCAATGAAAATGATTTAATGAGACTGATCACTTAATAATTATCAAATGCACCTACAGACAGATATAATGATAATGTTGGGACTAAAAATATATAGTATATTTATATATTAGTGAACATATACACTAGTATGCATACACGATATTGATACTGTTTTACTACAACTCAAAATGAAATTCTCTGATATTTTGAGACTGAATTTCTGATTTTTAATGAGCTATAAGCCATCATCAAAATTAAAACAAAAAATGTTAATGTGTAACATGACAATGTGTAATGAATAAAGAAGATATGAAAGTTTACCTTTTAGAATTAAATTACAAAAAAATAGTTTTTTACGATACTGTAATTTTTTGAGATGCTGTGGTATACATTCACAAAACTGGAGCTGCTGTGATTGGCTCCAGTATGTAACCTGGTGATGGCCTTCAGCAAGATGGGAAGAGTTGAGGCCAAAACACACACACACACACACACACTGCAGTTACATTAATTCACACAAAGCCCTCACATTGTCTTGCTGTACTGAACATAAAACTGAGCTAAATGTTTTGACATTTAATAAAAACGCTTTTGTTTTGCAAAAACTGTTGTTTCTCCAGATCTTTCATCGTGCGTGTGAGAGAATACCAATACACCTGAAATACCAAGAAACAACAGATAACACAGCACCCAAATGAGCTCTTATATATTTTCTTTTTAAACATGAATTTTTAACAACTGAGTTGAAAATTCAATAAAAATTTTAAATCCATAAACAATTTTTAAATGACAAAATAATTACACTAGTTCTTCAAAATGTATTTGATACAATTACGTAACAAACTGTAATTAGTTTAGATTTAAGTAAAAGTGATGGCACTGATCCCATATCGGGTTTGATCAGCTGATACCAGAAAAAAAAAAAATCAGGATCTGATATTAAAGAAAATAAAGAACAGCTTTGGTCTGATCCTGTAACAAAAAGATCTAATCGACAGTCACAGAGCACATTATTAGGAACACTAATTCATGCTGTTGGTGCCAAATTCTGACGCCACCATCTGTGAGCCTCAGCAGAAATCGAGGTTCATCAGACCAGGCTATGTTTTTTTCACTCTTCACCTGTCCAGTTGTGGTGATCCTGTGCCCACTGCAGCCTCAGCTTTCTGTTTTTGGCTGACAGAAGTGGAACCCGACGTGGTCATCCACCTCAGTGTTCAGTGTGTTGTGCATTTTGAGATGCTTTTCTGCTCACCACAATTGTAGAGAGTGGTTATCTGAGTTACTGTAGCCTTTCTGTCAGCTCAAACCAGTCTGGCCGTTCTCCGGTGAACCCTCTCATCAACAAGGTGGGGCCGTCCAGGTGTTCCTAATAAAGTGCTCAGTGAGTGTATATTAAATACCAACCAAAGGACAAAGTGATAAATGTGCCTTGCAGTGAGTCTCCTCGGGGCTTCCTCAGATTAACTCCCCAAATGCCGATCCTGTCAGGTGAGAATCTCACCAACGTCCTGAAACTGTTCCTGTCCATTTCAGCTCCCTCTTCCACTGACTGGGTTCAGCTCGAGTCCCTGTGCTTTTACACCTGCTCTTTCAGGGTTTTTAAGGGACTGAGGTCCAGGCAGTTTCATGCAGATCCCAAGTTGTTCCACATTCAGTGTAGAATTGTGTGCAGTCTGATTCACTGTGCACCATGAACACACACTGACCACGTCTCCGAGTCTCTTTCATTTGTTAGAACTAAATGACTGACGTGTTTATGAATGTGTTGTCTGTTCCCCAACATGGAAATGCAGGAACACCAGAGTCTTCATCTCACACACACACATGTTCATCCAAACCTGAAAATAAAAGAAAAACATCTGGATTAATCCCCACACACTGGACTGTGGTACTTCATGACCAACAGCATGTAATCATCTCTGCTCCAAGAGAAACATTATTATCTCCTGTTCATAATTTAATTCAACATTTATTCAGTCTTATATAATATCTGTGTTCTAACATTGAGCTCCAACAATCGAGAACTTCCAGAAGATCTCACAGGAAAGTGAGCAGACGTTTCCCATCACATCACTGCTCTTATCCAATCACAGGCTTTGGAGCTTTTTAAACAGTAACTAACACTGCGGTGGGTTTGATCTCTTGTTCTACATGTAGATTTAAGTGCAGACTTTAAGAAGAAGCCGAGGTGAATTTTACAGGAACGACAGAAGACACGGTGTGGAGGTGGAGAGCAGGAAGGAGTGTCAGAGTGAGTAAAGTGGCTCCTTAAATCACATATTTGTGGCAGTGTGGCATTAAAGATGATCATTTTACTGAGTTTTGAGGAGAGTTGAGAAGAAAGTGTGCTGCTGATCAGAAACAGGGAAAAGCCAAGATCATCTTATTCAGACAAAAGCAGCAGGATGAAGTCAGAGACAGCAGGGTGTCACAAGGAGACGAGGTGTTCATTTACAATCACTCTCATGCACTCAGACGGGACATTTTGGAGACTCTGACTGACTCCATCTTCTGCTTTCAGATGAATTTTAAATCAATTTTACTGAACAACAAACAGCATTAAAGACAACTGGGAGGAAAAAGTTGATTAAATAGAACACAGTGAAAATTTCTAAAACTGGTTTCATTTCATGGCCTGGTCATGTGACATTTACTGAAATTAAAGAAAAATTATAATGAGATTAAATTATTTTCCCCCAACATTCACCTAAAAAGGTTATTATTTACCAGAGATCCCGTAGTTTGTAATGTTCATCATCCTTAAGAGCAGAGAGCAGCTTCTTTCCTGAGTCTCCTATTTTATTCCCAATCAGATTCAGTTCTCTCAGGTGTGAGGGATTTGATCTCAGAGCTGAAGCGAGAGCAGCACAGCCTTCATGTGAGACACCACAACACTCCAACCTGCAGAGACACAATGACACACTTCACTGCCTCAGTTTATGAACATCAATAAGATTTGCTTTGATGTTTTTGCTTTGCTTTCTAATGAGCTCTTGGAGAAGTCGTTCGCTCAGAGGTTCACACACTTTTTAAACCCCAGAGTGTGAATGTTTAAATGGTTTATTCAGGACTGACAAGAACAAGTGAGACTGTTTTTTTTTTTTTTTTTTAGACAGAATGTGTTTGCCTGGTTTTCTTTAATAATAAAACATTGTCTAATCTTCATCCGAGTCAGAATCGTAGACAATGTCAAAGTCTTCAAAAACTTTTTTACAAACACAAGTAGTGAAATAATTTTTTTAAAATCCCCTGTTATTTATGAAGAAACATTTTGTAAATTTTTCCAAGTATTTGAAAGAATTTTAATTTCAGAAGAGAAAACGTCTATTCTTCATTACAGTTCTCTCTCTCTCATGCTGATATGTTTTTTTTTCTTCTGTGTAAAACACACTCGCCCACACTCCATTCCCTCCCAATGAAACCGTGTGTCTGGGCGGGGCTCAAAATGATGCGTTAAATCCTGTTGTCCAATGAGCTTTCGTCTTTCTGCTCATTAAAACAGTGAGTACACAAACACTTAACAGACACTAATAGATGCAGAGGCTTCAGTGGGGGTCTGTTAGCTCTGTGTCAGGGGCTTTTCACACAGGCTGCACTGTTCACCACTAAACAGTGTGAGTTTAATGAACAAACAGCACGATATTGCAGTGAGATACGCCATCAATCTGATTCACTAAAATATTGAACGACACCAAGACTGATGAATAAAATAGACACTTTGGGAAACGTTTCATTGCTGCATTTTTTTTTTTTTTGTAATTTATTTTCTATTGACATTCAGAATCAGACATTCACATCCGGTACATCATATGTTCATACATCTTACATCTGTTGTCTGCCCCAAATGCCAAAATAGCATTTTTGTTTTGTATCTGAAGAATGAAAAGAGAAACAAACAAAGAAGAAGAAGAAGAAAAAACCCAAAAACGTATGTACAAGTAGGGAGTGATCCTTTTTATCCAGCACGGTCACTGGTTTGTGAAAATAAAATCAGGCCTATGGGGCGTGACATATTTGACCCAGTTTTCCCAGTGTGAAGCGAATTTCTCCAATTTGTGATTAACGAAAGCTGCTATCTTCTCCATTTTATAAATGTCCATTGTAATGTCCATCCATATATTTAAAGTTGGGCTCTCCTGTGATAACCATTTCCTGGTAATACTCTTTTTACAGGCCACCAGCAATATATTTATTAAATGTTTCTCTCTTTTCGGCCATTCCTCAGGTATGTGTCCGAAAAACATAGTCTTAGGCCCAATCCCAATTCTAATTTCTACCCCTACCCCTCCGCCTTCCCCTCCGCCTTCCCCTTGGCCCTTCCCCTTGAAACTGAGCTACAAGGGATAGGGCTTGAAATTCAACCCTTACGTATTGGGATAGCCCTTCAACGATCGCATACGTCATCGCGTACCTCCGTCAGCGTTTACGTTAGCAAAACGCGACGCGTCATTGGCTGCGACCAGCCGCTACAGTCAGAGCCAGAGGCAGAAATCTCTGCTGGCAGGGTGTGATTTGTTAACTAACACCACTGAATGGGATATCTTTGGCGCTTCGTGCACCACATCCGACAGAATGAGGTGTCAGAACACTCATGTAAACAATAAAAGCGAGAATAACAGAACAAAACGTACGCAGTAAAGCAACCGAAAACAATACTCACTCCCAAAGCTTTTTAGCAGCAGCTTGGATTTCAGAAATCGCTGCTCATTCTCAGCTCGAAAGCGAATCAAGCGGCGTGTTTCCTCTGGATAACAACTTAAAACACGTAAATAATGGAGAAAATACATTTATGACAATCTTTCGCCGCGGGAACCGCCATCTTTCTGAAATCCGCATGAAATCTCGCTGAAATCCGCATGGCATTGTGGGAAATCACTCAAACCCCTTCGTTCGGAGTCAGCTCCAGGAAAATCTCCGTTTGGAGGGGTACAGAAGCCCTACGCCTTCCCCTACCCCTCCGCATTAACTGGGATTGGGACACCCCTACCCCTTCACGTGAACGCGCAAAATGGAGGGGAAGGGCTAAGGGGTACGTCCAAGGGGTGAAATGGGATTCGGCCTTACTCTCAAGGGGTATTTCACATTTGAAGATATCCTGTAGGGCATTGTGTATCTCTCTCCAATTGTCCTTCATGACCAGGCAGTCCCAGAAAACATGGTAATGGTTTGTAATTGATTTCTGCAGTTCCTCCAACAGACAGGGGAGTTATTATCATAGTGAGACTTCTGAGAAGGCGTAATGAAGTACCTAATCAGGCTTTTCCAGCCAAATTCCCTCCACTTCTGTGAGCTGGTACACATCCATTGATACTTCCATATTGTTGTCCATTCTTCCTCAGATATAGTTATGCCTCCTTCCTTCTCCCATTTTATTTTAATATATAAAGTTGAATGTGGTTTCAAATTCGACAGTCGCTTATACAAGCATGAAATAGTTCTATCAATAGTTTCTGAATTATAGGCTTTTGTAAACAATTCAGTTAAACGTGTTTGTTTTTATTACATTTTTCATCTTCGTATCAACGTAGTGCCGCAGCTGCAGGTATCGATAGAAGTCTTGTTTTTCTAATAAATGTGTCCTTTTAAGCGTTTCAAAACCGAGCAATTTTTCATCTTTCATTATACTACACAAGGCTGTTATACCCTTAGCTATCCAGTCCTTGAACCTAGAGTCAAATTTATTAGGTGTAAACTCTGAGTCATAAGCACACCATTTAAGAGTTGTAATACCGCTCTCAAGTTCATGTTCCTTTATGATAGTTTTCCATGTTTTAAGAGTCCATTTCACCCATGGGTTATCAATGTTATTTATGTGGGTTTGTAGGTTGTTATCAGCTAAGATTGCCTGTATGGGGATGGAGGGTGTTTTTTCATCAATGTTTTTCCATTGAGCAGTATATGACGGGTTGCACCAGCATATCACTACTCTCATCTGCACTGCCAAATAATAATATCTAAAATAAGGCAAGCCCCATCCTCCCTTTTGTTTAGCTAGCTGTAAAGTTTTGAGACGGACCCTTGGTCTTTTACCTTGCCATATATATCTAGATAGCATTTTGTCCCACTTGTTAAATTGGTTTTGATTAATCTCTATTTGCAGGGTTTGAAATAAATATAAAAGTCTTGGCAATATATTTATTTTAATAGAGTCAATTCTTGAACTGAGGCTGAAGAAAGGAATTAAGTTCCATCTTGCTATGTCATCCTTTATTTTTTTATGTATAGATAGATGGTTGTGTTCTGATAATTTTGTAAGATCTTTTGCTAGGGTGATGCCTAAGTATTTAAAAGACTCTGTTTGCCACGCTAAGGGGTAACTACTTTTGATTTCTCCTGGTGGGCTATAATTATATGAGAGTCACTGGGTTTTACTTATATTGATTTTGTACCCTGATAATTGACCGTACTGCTCAAATGATTGCATCAATTTAGGTAGCGAGTACGCTGGGTGCCCAAGGTAGATCAAAATGTCATCCGCATAGCAGGCCAATTTATATTCCGTCCCTTTAATAGTGATTCCCTTGATGTCTTTATTTTGTCTAATGTACTGAGCTAGTGGCTCCAAATATAATGCAAAGAGTAATGGTGACCATGCACAACCCTGGCTGGTGCCCCTTTCTAGGGTAAAAGTATTTGATAAATATCCATTGATTTTAATCCTATCAGTAGGATTGCCATATAGTGCCTGTATGGTTTTAATAATTGTATCATGGAAGCCGAATCTATGTAGGACTCTGTAGAGAAAGTTCCAGTTGACTGAATTGAAGGCCTTTTCAACATCTACGCTTATCACAATGGCTTTAATTTAATTTTTTTGTATATGATCTATAATATGTAGTGTCTTTCATATATTGTCTTGTGTTTGGCGTTGACATATGAAACCTGTTTGATCATTATGTATCAATGTTGGTAGGAACTCTTCTAATCGTTTGGCCATGATAGAGGTAAATAGTTTATAGTCTATATTAAGAACAGAAATTGGCCTAAAAGATCCACACTCCATTTTATCCTTGCCTTCTTTTGGTATGGCTGAAATTATTGCCTCCTTCCAGCTGGGTGGCGTTTGTGCTTTTTTAAAAACCCAATTCAGTGCGGGAAGTAAAACAGGTATTAGTTCTTTTTTAAATTCCTTGTACCACTCTGCCGTGTAACCATCAGATCCTGGTGACTTGCTTAATTTAAGCCTACTAATTGCAACTTTTAATTCTTCTTCAGTTATATCCGCAGTCATTAGTTCATTTTGTTCTTCATCTAGGGTGGGTAAATCTAGGGGATTCAGGAAGCTGTCAATTTGGGTTACACTCCTACCAGGGACTTCAGAATATAGGGTTTTA
This sequence comes from Neoarius graeffei, assembly GCF_027579695.1. Taxonomy (NCBI): domain Eukaryota; kingdom Metazoa; phylum Chordata; class Actinopteri; order Siluriformes; family Ariidae; genus Neoarius; species Neoarius graeffei. The sequence goes on along the minus strand of NC_083590.1, from coordinate 16,734,362 downwards.
TAAAACACTTCAAAAGCTTCCTGAATTTCATTTAGTTTATTTTTTATCACTTTTGTTCTTGGATCCCTAGTTTTATGAATTGTATTTTCAGTTTCCATGCCAATACTTTCATAGATTTAGAGCCACTTTCGTAGTGTCTCTGTTTCACTAACATTAAGTTTTTCTTGATTACTTGTGTGGCCAGACTATTAATTTCATTCCTGATATTTCTAATTTCTCTTAATGTATCCTGTGCCAAATCCAATTTATGCTTTCCTTCTAATTCCTTTAGCTTGTTTTTTAAGTCCTCTAATTTTTTATTCCTTTTTTTTCTCAAATAAAGATATTGCTATAATTTTCCCTCTGAGAACAGCCTTCAAAGTATCCCATAACATGGGAGGTGAGACCTCTCCAGTATCATTGAACTCTAAGAAGAGACTAATTTCGGATTTAATTTGTGTCTTAAATGACGGATCATTCAGCAGGCTTGAGTTCAATTTCCATGTATTATTTTTTGACCGCAGGTTAAGATCAATGGATAAGTATATTGGTGCATGGTCACTTAGATTTATTGTCCCGATTCCACAAGTACAGTGGTGCTTGAAAGTTTGTGAACCCTTTAGAATTTTCTATATTTCTGCATGAATATGACCTAAAACATCATCGGATTTTCACACAAGTCCTAAAAGTAGATAAAGAGAACCCAGTTAAACAAATGAGACAAAAATATTATACTTGGTCATTTATTTATTGAGGAAAATGATCCAATATTACATATCTGTGAGTGGCAAAAGTATGTGAACCTCTAGGATTAGCAGTTAATTTGAAGGTGAAATTAGAGTCAGGTGTTTTCAATCAATGGGATGACAATCAGGTGTGAGTGGGCACCCTGTTTTATTTAAAGAACAGGGATCTAACAAAGTCTGATCTTCACAACACATGTTTGTGAAAGTGTATCATGGCACGAACAAAGGAGATTTCTGAGGACCTCAGAAAAAGTGTTGCTGATGCTCATCAGGCTGGAAAACATTACAAAACCATCTCTAAAGAGTTTGGACTCCACCAATCCACAGTCAGACAGACTGTGTACAAATGGAGGAAACTCAAGACCATTGTTACCCTCCCCAGGAGTGGGCGACCAACAAAGATCACTCCAAGAGCAAGGCGTGTAATAGTCAGCGAGGTCACAAAGGACCCCAGGGTAACTTCTAAGCAACTGAAGGTCTCTCTCACATTGGCTAATGTTAATGTTCATGAGTCCACCATCAGGAAAACACTGAACAACAATGGTGTGCATGGCAGGGCTGCAAGGAGAAAGCCACTGCTCTCCAAAAAGAACATTGCTGCTTGTCTACAGTCTGCTAAAGATCATGTGGACAAGCCAGAAGGCTATTGGACAAATGTTTTGTGGACGGATGAGACCAAAATAGAACTTTTTGGTTTAAATGAGAAGCGTTATGTTTGGAGAAAGGAAAACACTGCATTCCAGCATAAGAACCTTATCCCATCTGTGAAACATGGTGGTGGTAGTATCATGGTTTGGGCCTGTTTTGCTGCATCTGGGCCAGGATGGCTTGCCATCATTGATGGAACAATGAATTCTGAATTATACCAGCGAAATCTAAAGGAAAATGTCAGGACATCTGTCCATGAACTGAATCTCAAGAGAAGGTGGGCCATGCAGCAAGACAATCGCCCTAAGCACACAAGTCGTTCTACCAAAGAATGGTTAAAGAAGAATAAAGTTAATGTTTTGGAATGGCCAAGTCAAAGTCCTGACTTTAATCCAATGGAAATGTTGTGGAAGGACCTGAAGTGAGTAGTTCATGTGAGGAAACCCACCAACATCCCAGAGTTGAAGCTGTTCTGTATGGAGGAATGGGCTAAAATTCCTCCAAGCCGGTGTGCAGGACTGATCAACAGTTACCGCAAACATTTAGTTGCAGTTATCGCTGCACAAGGGGGTCACACCAGATACTGAAAGCAAAGGTTCACATACTTTTGCCACTCACAGATATGTAATATTGGATCATTTTCCTCACTAAATAAATGACCAAGTATAATATTTCTGTCTCATTTGTTTAACTGGGTTCTCTTTCTCTACTTTTAGGACTTGTGTGAAAATCTGATGATGTTTTCGGTCATATTTATGCAGAAATATAGAAAATTCTAAAGGGTTCACAAACTTTCAAGCACCACTGTATGTATTTTATCTTTATCCTTCCCAAATGTTATGAAATAATCTATTCTTGTGTAGAGAGAGTGAGGGGCAGAATAGTGAGTGTAATCCCTTCTGTGAGGGGAAAAAGTCTCGCCATATGTCAATTAAGCCCACCTCCTCAAAAAGTATATTTACCTTCTTATATAGGGACTTCATATCATGGGTTTTTCTACTAGACGAGTCTAACTTTGGCTGTAGATGTATATTTAAATCCCCTCCACAGACCAAAAGGCCTTCTGTTTCCGTTACCGTAATATTAGTGATTTTTTGGAAGAAACTGATGTCACTCCCTGGGGGTGCATAGACGTTCAATAGGGTAATTGGATTCCCATCTATCTTACCCCTTACTAAAATAAATCTGCCCTCATCATCACCCATTTCGAATACTTTTTCAAAATTTAGCTTGTTTGAAATGAGGGTAGCAACTCCTCTCCTATATCCTGATTTGTATGAAGAAAAAAACAGATTAGTGAAGCCCATTTTTTTTTATTTTACATGCTCCTTATCCATCAAGTGGGTCTCCTGTAAATAAACTACATGGGCTTGTTCTGTCCTCACTTTAGATAGGATTTTACTACGTTTAATTGGATTCAACAGCCCATTGACATTAAACGAGATTAATTTTACTTTGTCACTAGCCATGTGTATTTACTTCGAAGTGTACCAACAGAATAAACAAAATGAGACTGAACAGATCCACTCCCTGAACAAACATGAACACCGAACATAAGTAAAAGATAAAGAAAAAAAAGAAAAAAATGTGATTCCAAGGCTGGGGTCTCTAATAGATGACCCTGAGCTAAGCTAGATAAAACGTCCAGCTGCGGGGGAAAGCCTATGGGGCGCCGTTTGTAAAGCATGTCCGTGCTGAAAATTTCAGCAACATTTTGTCACATTTAGCTTAAAACAGTGCTTTAAAAACGGTGTGAATTTTTCAGACTCCCATTTTTGCACATTTATGACAATATTTGTCATCTTAGAGATATTTTAAATAGTTATATCTAAATGTTAAATGTTACAAATAAATGTTAAATGTTAAACCTAAATGTAAATATATATGTTAAATTTAAATATAAATATAAAAATTAAATCTAAATGTTAAAAGTAAATGTTAAATCTAAATGTTAAATCTAAATCTAAATGTTAAATCTATTATAAATGTGCAAAAACGGGAGTCTGAAAAATTCACACCGTTTTTAAAGCACTGTTTTAAGCTAAATGTGACAAAATGTTTCTGAAATTTTCAGCACGGACATGCTTTACAAACGGTGCCCCATAAAAGCCTCTCCCACCTATTGGCTGAGGGCCCCCACCATGGCACTCGGAAAGAGGAGGAAAAAGGTCTCTGTTCATTATACAGAAAATGTCCTTATGCATCCCTCGCCTGTATATATTCTCAGGCCATTATTAAAAAATGTTCTGTTTCCGGTCCACCGGCCGGGTGAGTGCCGTTTGTGCGGTTGAAATTTTTTTTTTAATGCCAGTTTTTCGACATTTTTTTCAGGTTCCTAAATCTAAAATCGAACTTGACATTTACACATTCCCAGGGCTTTCCACTAAGGCTCATACTAGCCAGCCATGACAAATAAGTAGCCAGCTGGGGGGGGGGGGGGGGGTTTAAACACAAAATAAACTCCTGTGCACGCAGTTCCCAGGATTAAATGTATTTTCCACAGACCATTTATTTATTCACTTTACTCAAATACAAAGTAAAATGGCAGCAAATCTTCTTTCTTTTCTTGCGTATTGCATCATGAGGCGTTCCTGGCTTGTAAATCTCTTATTTTCGGTGCATGACACATTCACGCAACTGAGCATGCTATGAATTAACAACGACAACAGTCTGCAGTGGGGCTACACAATTAAACACTCAGCGAACATTTCTCCATTTGTGTATGAAAATACACTCCAACCACTCAGTTTGGGTTCATTTACAACCAACGGTGTCTTTTGATGCCAGCACGTAATTGAACGAGAGAAGACTGGTTTACCGGAGACAAAATAAGCATCATCTCTGCTTCTGTTCCCTCCGATGTCGCCTCCGACACACTACTGCCTCCGCCGAGTGCGCATGCGCACACCGCATGTCGGGGCCGCGGATGAGTTACTCTCCCTTGATCAACGAAGTCGGCGGGGAATTTGTGGTTATTATCAGTACAAACAGCGCAAATCACAACTTAAATGAGTGCGGTTCAGTTTGACATTATTGTCAGTCCGTTAGATAAACATTTAATTTTATTAAAATCGAAAATTAATATTTAGAGCCTGTAGGCTTCAAAAATAATAGTCATTAAAGTAGCCGGCTGTATGTCCGGCAGTCGGCGCTTGTGGAAAGCCATGCATTCCGCGCAGAATATAGAATTGAATCAGCTCTGCGCATGCGCCGTGCGGCACAAAAAAATGGCAGCCACCATGAAGGAAGGAGATCCGGAGTTTTCAAACATTTGCTTAAGTGTGAAATCGCAAAATGGTATTCTAGCGAACAACAAAATAGTAAAGATTCAGAAAAACAAATCATTCAGTGATCATTTTAATAGTGTAATTTCATCCAAACTAGGCCTAACGGTCGATTTAGAACTACAAAAAGTCCATGTGTCGGACATTTGAAATACCTTTGTAAAAGTTTTGCAAATGTTGCAGTCAGCATTTAAAATGCTAACTTAAAGTTTTTGTACAAGTTTCAGTTGATTTAACTGTCATATTTTATTAAATGTGTCTGCTTTTGTAATAAAAAAGTACTGAAAGAAAAAGCAAACAGCATTGCGATTTCTTATCCATCCATCCAAAAAAAAAAAAATCTCCTTCTCACCCCCGGCGGGGGGGTGGTATCCATGTCATCCTCAAGCTCGGGTCCTCTACCAGAGGCCTGGGAGTTTGAGGGTTCTGCGCAGTATCTTCGATGTTCCTAGGACTGCGCTCTTCTGGACTGAGGCTTCAGATGTTGTTCCTGGGATTTGCTGGAGCCACTCTCCCAGTTTGGGGGTTACTGCCCCAAGTGCCCCCACTACCACGGGGACCACGCAACCCTTGACCTTCCACATCCATTCCAGCTGCTCTTTCAACCCTTGATACTTCTCAAGTTTCTCATGTTCCTTCTTCCTGATGTTGGTGTCAGCTGGGATCGCCACATCTATCACCACCACCCTCTTCTGCTCTTTGTCCACCACCACTATGTCCGGTTGGTTAGCCAGGATCTGTTTGTCAGTCTGGAAGCTGAAGTCCCACAGAACCTTGGCCCTGTTGTTCTCAGCCACCTTCTGTGGTATGGCCCATTGGGACTTGGGTACTTCTATTCCATACTGGTTGCAGATGTTCCTGTATACTATCCCAGCCACTTGGTTGTGCCTCTCCATGTACGCTGATCCAGCTAGCATCTTACATCCTGCTACTATGTGCTGGACTGTTTCAGGGGCTTCTTTGCACAGTCTGCATCTTGGGTCTGATCTACTCTGGTAGATCCTGGCCTCTATGGCTCTTGTGCTTATGGCCTGTTCTTGTGCTGCCATGATTAGTGCCTCTGTGCTGTCTGTCAGTCCTGCATTATCCAGCCACTGGTAGGATTTCTTGATATCAGCCACTTCCTCTATCTGACGGTGGTACATGTCATGTAGGGGTTTGTCTCTCCAGGTTGTCTGTTCCTCCTCCTCCTCTGCACTCTCATCAGGGTTCTGCTGCCTGAGACATTCACTTAGCAGTTCATCCTTTGGGGCCATCTTTCTGATGTATTCTCGGATTTTCGATGTTTCATCCTGGACCATGGTCTTGATGCTCACTAGCCCTCGGCCTCCCTCTTTCCGCTTAGTGTATAGTCTCAGGGTGCTGGACTTGGGGTGGAACCCTCCATGCATGGTGAGGAGCTTTCTTGTCTTGATATCTGTGGCTTCTATCTCCTCCTTTGGCCAGTTTATGATACCAGCGGGGTATCTGATGACTGGTAGTGCGTACATGTTGATGGCTCGGACCGTGTTGTTACCATTCAGCTGACTTTTCAGGACCTGCCTTACTCTCTGGAGGTATTTGGCTGTGGTTGACTTCCTTGTGGCTTCTTCATGGTTTCCATTAGCCTGTGGGATGCCAAGGTACTTGTAGCTGTCTTGGTATGTCTATGTTGCCCTCTGGTAGGTCAATCCCCTCAGTCCGGATCATCTTGCCTCTCTTTGAGACCATCCGGCCACACTTGTCCAATCCGAATGACATCCCTATGTCATCGCTGTAGATCCGGGTGGTGTGGATCAGCGAGTCTATTTCTCGCTCGTTCCTGGAATACAGCTTGATGTCATCCATGTAGAGCAGGTGGCTGATTGTTGCCCCACTACGGAATCGGTACCCATAGCCGCTCTTCGTGATGATCCGACTGAGGGGGTTCAGGCCTATGCAGAACAGCAGTGGTGATAGCGCATCTCCTTGGTATATGCCGCATTTGATGTTGACTTGGGCAATGGGTTTTGAGTTGGCCTCTAGGGTTGTCTTCCACATTTCCATTGAGTTCTGGATGAAGGTCCTTAGGTTCCTGTTGATCTTATACAGTTCCAGACATTCCAGTATCCATGTGTGTGGCATTGAGTCGTAGGCTTTCTTGTAGTCAATCCAGGCAGTGCACAGGTTGGTCTGTCTCTTCTTACAGTCTCGGGCGACTGTTCTATCGACCAGTGCTTGGCTCCTCTGGTGTTACTGCCATTCCCTTTCTGTGCCTCGCTCATGTATTGAGCCACATGCTTACTCATTTTTGCCGCAATGATTCCTGACAGGGCCTTCCATGTTGTGCAGAGACAGGTAATTGGCCGGTAGTTGGATGGGCTGGGTCCCTTCTGGGGGTCCTTCATGATTAGGACTGTCCTGCCTTGGGTTAGCCATTCTGGGTGGGTTCCATCCCTCAGCAGCTGGTTCATCTGTGCTGCTAGGCGTTCATGGAGTGCAGTTAGCTTCTTCAGCCAGTACGTATGGATCATATCGGGGCCTGGTGCTGTCCAGCTCTTCATCTTTGACACTCTTTCTTGGACGTCTGCCATTGAGATGGTTACTGGTTCTTGTTCTGGGAGGTTGCTGTGGTCAGCTCTTAGGTCCACTAACCATCGGTGTTATGTGATGCCTTTCTTTCCCATATGTCTTTCCAGTATTTTTCCACCTCAGCTCTTGGTGGGTCTGACCAGTTGTTGTTCCCCTGCCACTGATAGTACACCTTGGCTGGTTCAGTAGAGAACAGCTTGTTTATTCTTCTGGCCTCTCCCTCCTTGGTGTATCTGTTAGTCGCTGTTTGGCAGTTTCGAGTGCCTCTGGTATGGACATTCACCATGTTCCCTTTCTGTAGTTCAGCTAGCTGGCTAACTTCTCTCCGTGCTGCCTTTATCTTGGCCTCTAATCGTCTCTTCCATGGTGGATACTGTTTGTTATGTCCCAGTAATCATCTCCATGATTACTGTTGCTGTACTGTGTATCAGCTTGTTGGTCTCAGTGATGGTTCTTGTGGAGATTGTCTTCAGAGCAGCATTCACATCTACAAGTAGATCTTCTGAAGGTACTTGGCAACTCAGCTTCGGTATTCGTCGGGGGCTCCAGGTTTCCAGTTGGGTCACGATCTTCCTTCTCAGGTCAGCAGCTCTTGTGTTGAGGCTGTTAGGTGTTGGGGCTTGGTACCCAATCTCTGGTTGTGGGGATGATGACATCTCCCCGCTGGCCTGTCTTCCTGGCTCCCCTTTGCCGTAGCATCGTTGTTGTATTTCATTAATCTCTAGTTGTGATAGTAGATTTCGATTACGGATGTTGGAACACTGGGCTAATAGCTGTTTCTTTGTTAGCATTGATTGTGGGTTTCGAAGTACCTAGCAACTGACGCAGACCTTGTTGACCCGGGCGACATCTGAGCCGGTATGACTCTATCAGTTATGTCTTCACTCATTCCTGAGGTAGGCTGATATATCTTGAGGGGTCTTGCCTAAGGACCCTTACTGGATGATGTTTTGCCCTGACCAGGATTCGAACCCCGATCTCCTGTGTCATAGTCAGTGAGCATTACCACTGTACTATCCAGCTGATAGTATATAAAATAGCTGATATATATATATATATAAAATCCCTCCTTCCCGAAATTTTTTTTGCTCACCCGGTGGACAGGAAAAGGATTTGGTTTTTTTAAGGATGGCCTCACCTAACTGGGGTAAAGGTATAAATGCAAATATCTTGAAGTGAACACAACACCGCCTATTTTAAGTTCTGTTTAGCTCTCTGACACTTTAAAAGTCAATCAGAACTTATAACTCCTCTGGAGAGGGTGAGGGCTGCCTTCTGAAGGCTCGCAGTCTCTCCTCGATACTTTTCTCTCTCTCCTCACGTGTCCCTCGCCGGCTCGGTCTTCCCACTGTTTCCCAGGCGGAGCGGGACAGCTGCTCAGCCAGACTCTCCCTCGGTGTAATCACGCTGACTGGCAGCCCTCTGTCCTTCATGTCTATGGTCACTTCCTCCGCTGTCCAATACAGTTGCATCCCATCCTCGTAAAACACTCGTAGTTTAGCTGGGAAAGGAGTCTGGAAGCGGATATTTCTCTGCTTTAACACTCGCTTCGCCTCAGCAGATTCCTTCCTCTTCTGAAGGACTGCTGGGGGGTAATCCTGCTCAAAGTATATTAGCCTCCCATTCAGAAAAACCTTCTTCTTTCCCCAAGCCTTGCGCAGAATCTCTTCTTTAATCCTGTAGCGGAGGAATTTGACTATTATTGACCGCGGCTTATCTTCCCTGTCTCCGGCGGGTCTTGGCGCCAGCGCGCGGTGCGCCCTCTCGATGTCGAGCTCCTCGGTTGTGGGGAAAATCGCCAGCGTGTCCCATAATAGTTTTTCCACAAGCTCCACCATAGATGATCCCTCAGCTCCTTCGGGAACATTGTATATCCTTAAATTCTCCCGTCGGGATCTCCCTTCATGATCGAGTAGCTTGTTTTCTTGCTGATACGTGACTTTTATCATCTTGTTCAACACTTGCTCCGCGTTTTGAACACAGTCTTCCAGTTTTTCAATTCGCACCTCTGCCTCCGCTATTTTTTGGTTGACGTTAGTGATCTCGGATTTAATATCGTTTAGTTGTTCTTTTGTGTCTCTTCGGAAGTCCCAAATTTCCTCCAAAACTTTGGTCAGACTTGCGGCGTCATTTGAGTAAGGGTTAGCATTAGCTCCGCCATCTTGTGCCTGTGTAGGGGAGCTGTTCTCCGGATTTTTTTTCATTTGCAAGCACTGCATCAGTGTTTTCTTTGTTTGTTTGCTCCTTACCCATTCTTGCCCCTCTTGTCTGTTCAAGTAGTACCTGAAAACCTAGTATTTGATGGTCTAACGAGGCGAAATAACTACACCCCTGATTCCAAAAAAGTTGGGACAAAGTACAAATTGTAAATAAAAATGGAATGCAATAATTTACAAATCTCAAAAACTGATATTGTATTCACAGTAGAACATAGACAACATAGCAAATGTCGAAAGTGAGACATCTTTAAATTTCATGCCAAATATTGGCTCATTTGAAATTTCATGACAGCAACATATCTCAAAAAAGTTGGGACAAGGGCAATAAGAGGCTGGAAAAGTTAAAGGTACAAAAAAGGAACAGCTGGAGGACCAAATTGCAACTCATTAGGTCAATTGGCAATAGGTCATTAACATGACTGGGTATAAAAAGAGCATCTTGGAGTGGCAGCGGCTCTCAGAAGTAAAGATGGGAAGAGGATCACCAATCCCCCTAATTCTGCGCCGACAAATAGTGGAGCAATATCAGAAAGGAGTTTGACAGTGTAAAATTGCAAAGAGTTTGAACATATCATCATCTACAGTGCATAATATCATCAAAAGATTCAGAGAATCTGGAAGAATCTCTGTGCGTAAGGGTCAAGGCCGGAAAACCATACTGGGTGCCCATGATCTTTGGGCCCTTAGATGGCACTGCATCACATACAGGCATGCTTCTGTATTGGAAATCACAAAATGGGCTCAGGAATATTTCCAGAGAACATTATCTGTGAACACAATTCACCGTGCCATCCGCCGTTGCCAGCTAAAACTCTATAGTTCAAAGAAGAAGCCGTATCTAAACACGATCCAGAAGCGCAGACGTCTTCTCTAGGCCAAGGCTCATTTAAAATGGACTGTGGCAAAGTGGAAAACTGTTCTGTGGTCAGAAGAATCAAAATTTGAAGTTCTTTATGGAAATCAGGGACGCCATCTCATTCGGACTAAAGAGGAGAAGGACGACCCAAGTTGTTATCAGCGCTCAGTTCAGAAGCCTGCATCTCTGATGGTATGGGGTTGCATTAGTGCGTGTGGCATGGGCAGCTTACACATCTGGAAAGACACCATCAATGCTGAAAGGTATATCCAGGTTCTAGAGCAACATATGCTCCCATCCAGACGACGTCTCTTTCAGGGAAGACCTTGCATTTTCCAACATGACAATGCCAAACCACATACTGCATCAATTACAGCATCATGGCTGCGTAGAAGAAGGGTCCGGGTACTGAACTGGCCAGCCTGCAGTCCAGATCTTTCACCCAGAGAAAACATTTGGGGCGGCACGGTGGTGTAGTGGTTAGCGCTGTCGCCTCACAGCAAGAAGGTCCTGGGTTCGAGCCCCGTGGCCGGCGAGGGCCTTTCTGTGTGGAGTCTGCATGTTTTCCCCGTGTCCACGTGGGTTTCCTCCGGGTGCTCCGGTTTCCCCCACAGTCCAAAGACATGCAGGTTAGGTTAACTGGTGACTCTAAATTGACCGTAGGTGTGAATGTGAGTGTGAATGGTTGTCTGTGTCTATGTGTCAGCCCTGTGATGACCTGGCGACTTGTCCAGGGTGTACCCCGCCTTTCGCCCGTAGTCAGCTGGGATAGGCTCCAGCTTGCCTGCGACCCTGTAGAAGGATAAAGCGGCTAGAGATAATGAGATGAGATGAGAAAACATTTGGCGCATCATAAAACAGAAGATACGACAAAAAAGACCCAAGACAGTTGAGCAACTAGAATCCTACATTAGACAAGAATGGGTTAACATTCCTATCCCTAAACTTGAGCAACTTGTCTCCTCAGTCCCCAGACGTTTACAGACTGTTGTAAAGAGAAAAGGGGATGTCTCACAGTGGTAAACATGGACTTGTCCCAACTTTTCTGAAATGTGTTGTTGTCATGAAATATAAAATCACCTAATTTTTCTCTTTAAATGATACATTTTCTCAGTTTAAACATTTGATATGTCATCTATGTTCTATTCTGAATAAAATATGGAATTTTGAAAATTCCGCATCATTTCATTCCATTTTTATTTACAATTTGTACTTTGTCCCAACTTTTTTGGAATCGGGGTTGTATTTTTGCGAGGGAGCTGCTACTTTAGGCTGCCATTCAGGATGGTGACGTCACTGGAACCTCATTGCTGCATTTTAATGAAATGTGAGGGGAAGCCAGGCTTCCAGTGCCATCTTAAAGCAATCACCACTGACAGAGATGGACTGGAAGATTATTTACTATAATCATTCATCATTATCTCTAGCCGCTTTATCCTTCTACAGGGTCGCAGGCAAGCTGGAGCCTATCCCAGCTGACTACGGGCGAAAGGCGGGGTACACCCTGGACAAGTCGCCAGGTCATCACAGGGCTGACACATAGACACAGACAACCATTCACACTCACATTCACACCTACGGTCAATTTAGAGTCACCAGTTAACCTAACCTGCATGTCTTTGGACTGTGGGGGAAACCGGAGCACCCGGAGGAAACCCACGCGGACACGGGGAGAACATGCAAACTCCACACAGAAAGGCCCTCGCTGGACCCGGGGTTCGAACCCAGGACCTTCTTGCTGTGAGGCGACAGCGCTAACCACTACACCACCGTGCCGCCCGATTATTTACTATTTTAACATTTATCATCATCATCATCATCATCATCAATACTTTTCATTAAAAAATTCAAAATAACAAAATGATTGTTGCCGTGGCTTTCAGTTTATTGGAAGCTCTTTTCTGCTCCTTTTTAATTTTTATTTCAAAGCCTTTATCTAGTCATTTTTACTGCATCAGTTCTATGGCATTAACGTCTCATTTTAGTTTTTAAACTCTATATTCCTGAGATCATTTCCACCATGTCACTGCTGCTTTTAAACCCTGCAGCTCACACAGAGGGCAGTTAGTTTGTGTCTCAGGTGCAGTTTGTGTGATTAGTTACAGTGTTGTAGTAAATTTCACAGTGATTTCAGACACATTGCAGTCGGATCAAGTCCCGTTTTGTGCTGCAGCTTCTCACATACGTCCATCTGACCCAAAGACTCTGTGACAAATTATCAGTGTGCAGTGAAAAGAAACAATCTTCCTCCTCAGGACATTGATGATGAACCTAAAACCTCTGCTTCAGTCTCACTATTAGAGAATGTGTCTTACTGAGGAGCAGGTCATGTGACTCTCAGAGAGATGATCTTACCCCAGTGTCTCCAGTTTACAGTGAGGATTCTCCAGTACAGCACAGAGACGCTTCACTCCTGAGTCTCCCAGATTATTACAGGACAGATTCAGTTGTCTCAGGTGTGAGGGGTTTGATCTCAGAGCTGAACTCAGAGCAGCACAGCCTTCATCTGAGACACCACAACCCCGCAACCTGCAGAGACACAATGACACACACTTCATCAACAGATTTTCATCTTGGTGTAATAGTGGTTGTGAAGATGAGGTCTCTCATGTTGGACTGTCTCTATTCTCTTCACCAATCACAAGCTATTATTAATAATGACTCAAACATTCCCACTGTTACTGACATTAAGTTTACTCGAGGTGCAAATGATTCAGCAAAAAGTCAATAATTTAAAGGTTTAAGTGAAGAGTCAGGTTTTGTAGAATTTATCTCTGCTTGACTGGATTTTTAATTATCACATATTTAATTGTAAAACCATTTTAATTATTTCTTTCAAGTAAAAGTGATTCTGAGGAGAAATGATCACTTCACGACTAATATATTTGCTCTGCATATTTTATATCCATCCATCCATTATCTGTAGCCGCTTATCCTGTACAGGGTCACACGCAAGCTGGAGCCTATCCCAGCTGACGATGGGTGAGAGGCGGGGTTCACCCTGGACAAGTCACCAGATCATCGCAGGGCTGACACACAGAGACAAACAACCATTTACACTCACATTCACACCTAAGGTCAATTTAGAGACACCAATTATCTGAACCTGCATGTCTTTGGACTGTGGGGGAAACTGGAGCACCCGGAGGAAACCCACACAGACACAGGGAGAACATGCAAACTCCACACAGAAAGGCCCTCATCAGCCATGGCGTTCGAACCCAGAACCGTCTTGCTGTGAGGCCTGCATGTTTACTTTTACAGAAAATTTTAACTGATAAATAACAATGTATACAACTATTAACTGCTGCTTTCGTGAGTTATTGTGACTCTCAGAGAGATGATCTTACCTCAGTGTCTCCACCTTACAGTGAGGATTCTCCAGTACAGCACAGAGACGCTTCACTCCTGAGTTTCCCAGATTATTATTAGTCAGATCCAGTTGTCTCAGGTGTGAGGAGTTTGATCTCAGAGCTGAACTCAGAGCAGCACAGCCTTCATCTGAGACACCACAATCCCACAACCTGCAGAGACACAATGACACACACTTCAACAGATTTTCATCTTGGTGTAATTCTTAAAGATGAGTGTAAAATTAATTTTATTATTCAGAATGTCATGAGGATTTAATATCACCTGTTTATTCTCATTAACAGTGTAATTAATAATGATAATACTGAGTGTTATATTGAGTTTCTCTCCTCTGTTGTGTGTGATATTAAACCATCAGCAGATGAAGCTCAACAGAGAACAGCAGAGAGACCATGAACTTTAATCAGAGAGAGAGAGAGAGAGAGAGAGAGAGAGAGAATCTCAGATGGTTCTCTACTAGACTTATAGTGCACTACACAGGGGCAATAAACTTGTTTCTCCAGAGTCTACAGAGTGCATTTATAGAACACTATAGATTTATATTATTGTAGAATCAGAGAAGTAAACAATGATTATTCCATATAAATCCTACAAACATTCAGCCACTCGTTCTTGAGACAGCGTGAGAACAAGAATTTCAGGAAAAATGGAAAGAAAACCCGCAAACATACCAGTTTCACCTCTCAGTGTCGGAGGAATAAAAATGTCAGTGTAATTTATGATGGTGTTCGTTTGTCTAATTAGTTTTTCATTCTTCAAAAAAGATGGAGCACATATAAACAGTACTGTAATTTCAATACCAGTCACCCAATCTGGATGCAAGTTTCCTCAAAATAAAGCTGACAGTCTGCACTTTGAGCTCATCTTCATTATTTAATTTCATCAACAATAAACTGTGGAGAACAACAACAACAACAGTTAAAAAAAAAAACAGCAATTATCAATATCCACGTCAGGGCTGGATTTAGGGGGGTCCTGGGATGAATAAAAAAAAAAATAATAACTTTGAAACTCGACATTCCACACTATCCCTAAAAAATTAATGCAACCAGAAAGAACAGTTAAAAATAATAATGAATTGATCTTTGTAATGTTTTTCTGTTGCACTTGTTTTACTGTAAAATTCGAGCCACGCTGCCTGTTAAAAGCCTCGATATCTCAGAAACTAATACAGATACAAGCCTGGAATTTTACACACTATTTATTTGGAGCAGTGACTTTATTCAAAAACTATGAAGCAAATCTGAGACGGTCAGTTGGAAACTTTTTTTTCATCTGGTGAAAATTCATTTTCATTAATTTCTAAAGTAAAGTCATAAATTTCCGACACACTGCAGTCGGATCAAGTCCCATTTTGTGCTGCAGCTTCTCACATACGTCCATCTGACCCAAAGACTCTGTGACAAATCATCAGTGTGCAGTGAAAAGAAACAATCTTCCTCCTCAGGACATTGATGATGAACCTAAAACCTCTGCTTCAGTCTCACTATTAGAGAATGTGTCTTACTGAGGAGCAGGTCATGTGACTCTCAGAGAGATGATCTTACCCCAGTTTCTCCAGTTTACAGTGAGGATTCTCCAGTACAGCACAGAGACGCTTCACTCCTGAGTCTCCCAGATTATTATTAGTCAGATCCAGTTGTCTCAGGTGTGAGGGGTTTGATCTCAGAGCTGAACTCAGAGCAGCACAGCCTTCATCTGAGACACCACAACCCCACAACCTGCAGAGACACAATGACACACACTTCATCAACAGATTTTCATCTTGGTGTAATAGTGGTTGTGAAGATGATGTCTCTCATGTTGGACTGTCTCTATTCTCTTCACCAATCACAAGCTATTATTAATAATGACTCAAACATTACCACTGTTACTGGCATTAAGTTTACTCGAGGTGCAAATGATTCAGGAAAAAGTCAATAATTTAAAGGTTTAAGTGAAGAGTCAGGTTTTGTAGAATTTATCTCTGCTTGACTGGATTTTTAATGAACACATATTTAATTGTAAAGACATTTTAATTATTTCTTTAAAGTAAAAGTGATTCTGAGGAGAAATCATCACTTCATGACTAATATATTTGCTCTGTATGTTTTACTTTTACAGAAAATTAAATTGAAAAACAACACTGTATACAACTATTAACTGCTGCTTTAGTGAGTTATTGTGACTCTCAGAGAGATGATCTTACCTCAGTGTCTCCAGTTTACAGTGAGGATTCTCCAGTACAGCACAGAGACGCTTCACTCCTGAGTCTTCTAGTTTATTCCCAGTCAGATCCAGTGTCTTCACAGTCAGATGCAGTTCTCTCAGACTGGAGGTTTCTGAGTTGAGCACTGAGACCAGAGCTTCAGCGCTTCTCCCTTTAATTGCATCACAACTGATCCTGAAGGAAATAAAATAATACATAATAAACTCACACAAATGATCAAACCAGGGCCGCTGACAGCTTTGGCTGGGCCCGGGACAAAATGCTCTGAATAGCCCCCCCCCCCCCGGGCCAACCCACACACCCACCTCTCTTATCCCAGTCTCTACTCACGCGATTGGGGTGCTCTTGAAGGAGCAGCGATGGACAGGGGATTTCGGGCAGGGCTGGGGGCGAACATAGTATACTGTGAGTGCGTACTGTCCAGTGTGAAAAGCAGAGAACAACACACCGCTCGAGAAACGGCGGGATATGATTGCGGGCTAATGTGAATATTCTTAGCTTCAATCAGATATATGAAACACAATGTTATTAAGCTGTTGTGTTATGAAATGATTCAATGCCCTGTGCGTTTGATATGGTGTTCAGTGTGACTTGCTCTCCCCTCGTTTGTAACATTAATTGCATGCCGTGCGTGCCTTGGTTGGGGTTACTTTATGGGGCTGGAAAAAGTTGGCTGTGTCTTACCTGGCTCAGCTGCCCCACTGCCTTTGCTAGTACCTGCTGCATCATCCGAATCTTTTTTAAAATATTTATGCAGTGAGCCCCTGAGTCTCTTGGTTTCTTCCTCTCTTTTTCTCTTTTCTTTTCTGTGCTCCTGACTTGTGCATGTTGGCAAATGGCACGCACGCTGATTGTCAAAGCGTTTTTTTCCCCTTAAAGGTGGGGTATGAGATTTTGGAATAACGGTTCCCGCAAGCCATATTTTGAAAAGAAACACGCCCACCCTCGCCATGCTCCCACCCCCCCTCCCCCTTATAAAGCCTGAGAAAGTCCGGCTTTATAATGGGTGTCTATTGCGTTACACACCAGTGGAGTTCGTTAAGTTAGTGTAGAGAGCTTGGAAAAATAGCTCAAACTTTCTCATTTAAACTGTGTTTTCAGCCCCAATTTTCACTCCACACATAATTTTCTCAAAAGTAGTAGCCACACTTGTCCTGATTCACACAATGTGTCTACCTACACGATAGGACTTGCAGTTTTTGAATGAGAAGCCTGAAAGTGAGGAGAGCACAGCCGCCCAGCCCCATAGACTCACATTATAAAACTTGGCAGAAAAGTCACTCGTTTTTAACTCACTCTAGTGACCTCATTTTTTTACACTACAGACAAAAACATTACATCAGCGTGTTCAGGAGAGCCTTATGGCGCTCACTGTGAAATAATTTTGTGAATATCTCCTTCCGTTTTCATGTAAATCCCCGTTGTTTGGAGGGAGCGCTCTGAGAAAATCCTTTGACACTCTGCTCGTAACGCGCAGGTTGGGGGAGGGGCTGCTCGCTCTCTCTCACACACACACAGAAGGGACGGGCTGAAAGAGTCAGACCAAACCATTTTTGCATTAGGGGTGGTAGGGGGTTACTGACGCCTTTTTCAAAGACAATAAAGGCAAAAGATCTAGAAATCATTTATTGAATGCAAATATAGCACATTTCTCCCCCAAATCAACACATTTTGAAAGGAAATAAAATAATCGCAACTTCATGAGAGCCCAGTTCTGGGCCCCCCCCATTCCTGGGCCCGGGACAATATACCCGTTTGTCCCCCCCTGTCGGCGGGCCTGGATCAAACAGGTCCTCAAATCTTTCACTGCACCATTTCATTTTCATAAATGACAAAAGTACAAACTCCGAGTCGACAATACACTGAAATGCTGTAACAGTAATTCACAGTTCGAGCTGCTCGGATTTGAGTTTTCTGCTGCACACGTCATCACTGACACATGGGATAAACACGCAACATCTAATCTGATCACCAAATCGGGAAATAAGAGTCTGATCTAAAATATTTATAAGAGGAGAAAGGAAAAGAGTTTCAAAAGTCAGGTTTAGATGAAGCAGGCAGAGTTCGAGGCAGAGTCATATTTATCTGAACAGATCAGACATTTCATTTGTTCTCTAATTAGTGAGCGACTGAAATGATCACAGCCCAGTGCTGAAGGAGTTTTATGGAGATACTCATGATGAGCTACTTGGCTAACAGTGTGTGTGTGTGTGTGTGTGTGTGTGTGTGTGTGTGTGTGTGGTGTGTGTGTTCCCAGGTGCTCCTTATTTGTTCCTGGTGCCAGTGATTTACAGACTGGACATGTTCTTCCCCTTACACTCTGTGTGTTGTCTCTCCCTGTCTGACCGGAAATCAATAAATCACAGAGCTACAGCAGGAAAAGAACAAAAGCTGTGGAGGTCAAAAAAGTTGCAATTTATAAAAGATGTCAGGATATTAGAAGAACAAAGAATAATTAGCATGTAATAAATGTATATTATGATGTAATAAAAGTAAATAAGAATGGTGTTTCTAATGAGTTCTCTGTGAAAGTCTGTTTTTTCCACTTGAATAAAACCTTTTATCAGGTCATAATAACAGTAAAGATTTTAATTATAATTCTGTATTACTGCAAACTCCACATGGTTCTATCGGCCCAGTGTCTGCGTCATTACATTTCAGCTATTAAACAAATTTAATGTGAAGAAAAAGATTTTCAAACTAAACACAGTGAAGGTTTTACACAGAAAAAAAATCTGCATGTTTATTGGACACTGGAGCCTGTAATAGAGGTGTAATTTGTAAATATTGTAAATAAACTACAAGTAAAAGTTGTGTTTGATTATTTGCATTGATTTTTGGAAATGTGTTGTTTGTAAGTCTAGTTAGTTGGCTGTCGCTTCCATCTTCAGCTCACAGCTTCGATACTTCTTGGGACAAAATGACATCATTCAACACATAAACGTTTTTCTCCTTCAATGACATCAACTGGTTTCCACATGTTTAATCGCTGCCCTTCAGTATTATTCAATTCTACATGCAACTGTTATCCCCTAATTTATCTACTGATCTATTTGTATTAACACACTCTGGATCACCTGAAACTCAAAATATCCCAAAACAGGGGTGGACAGGAACGAAGTACATTTACTGGTGTTCTGAACTTAAGGACATTTTTCATATCTATACTTTACTCGAGCGTTCATCTTTTGGAAACTTAAGACTTTTACTCCACTACAATCAAAGGACAAATATTGGACTCTTGATTCCAGGACATTTCTCTGAAGGTTCCTGTTACTCGTTACTCTGAAACACAGCTTTCATATCAGCAGATGAATTTTCATTTCTTTTCTAAAATGCGAGGCCATACGCTGTGTTCGTGACAGGAGAAAACCAAATCACAGTAAACTCCGCCTTCGATCAAGTTCAAAGTGCTTGCTGCATTTGTTGAACAGTTCAGTGTGAACTTGGTGGTGGTGATGATGGTAAGGATGACTACAGCAGATAAAAATGATGGTTCCTCACCAGAGCACCCAAGGCCAGATCTGAAGTCCATGTTTGAGATTTTTGAAATGAAGAAAGATTTGTGTTGTTTTAAATGTTTGCTCTCTTTACCGCACAAACATCATCACTGTTACACAAATTTCCCATCCAACCTGAGAAAGCATGGTGAGGGATATAAACATTAGTTGGCAGGGTGGGGTGTTAAAAAACGAAAACAGCAACAACGCTGTACTTTTGTTCATTCAACAGTGTTTCTATCAGCATTTCTACAGGCTTTGTATCATATTCTACACACTTTTTATTCTACAGGTTTTACAAAACTGCATTCAGTAGGTTGTTTCTGAGTCATGAGATTCTGTAAATGCATCGTGGCAACAATACAACAACACCTTGACATTAAAAAGGAAACAAGAAAAACATCAAATCATTAAAAAGTACTTTTGAAGACTTAAAGTGCACATGAAACAATTTTTTTCGAAGTATATCATTAAACATACTGTTGAAACAAATACTTGCCAAGTTTGAGATGACAGGAATGAAAACTGAAGTTTCGTGGGTTTACTAAAAAATTGTCAGTTCAGAACTCACAACCAAGACACATCATACAACACCGCCGTGACGTCACATTCATTGCAAACTTACCATCACATATCGCATTCCACTACAGCGGACAGGAAACCCAAACAAACAGGAGGCTGATATTGTGTCATTGAAGCACCAAATAATGTTAGTTTTATGAACACAACCTTTACCCCGGGTATAAGGATGCATCAGATCCCATCCGATCCGACTCCGAGAAGAAACTGGGTCAAATTTGTGCAACCGTATTGCATGGACTTTCACGAACCTCTGAGCAAATACACTGCGCTCTGCTCAGCACATTTGAAAGACAGCTGTTATGAAAGAAGGTATTCGATTCCAACCAGAGACTTCGTCACGATAAAACCACCAGAAATCATCAGTGAACGCCAAAAACCACAAGTTTAGACAACAAAATGTTACATTTTATGTCAACAGCGAGTGAACAATCTGCGTCGCATGATTTATTGTTCGTTTCATGGCCCTCCGTCACAAATAAGACTTTTCTTGTAGAGATGGAATAATGAATAAACCTTCAGGCTAAAGGTAAAAAGAAAACCAAAGGTGAAGTTTCATGAAAGAAGAAGAAGAAGAAACGTATTTCATGTTGTATTTCATGCTGTGATGCCAGTGGTATTGCTCTTTATCATATCACAGCACTGATGTCTACATAGAGATCAATCTGTCACAGTCACACAAACAGCTATGCAGATGACACAAGATTTATGGTTTCGCTTTTCCTTTCTTTCAAGGAGTCATTTTATTGAAATAACGGAGTTTAAAGCTTCAATTTTTTGAAGAGGGCAGTTAGTTTGTGTCTCACGTGCAGTTTGTGTGATTAGTTACAGTGTTCTAGTAAATTTCACAGTGATTTCAGACACACTGCAGTCGGATCAAGTCCCGTTTTGTGCTGCAGCTTCTCACATACGTCCATCTGACCCAAAGACTCTGTGACAAATCATCAGTGTGCAGTGAAAAGAAACAATCTTCCTCCTCAGGACACTGATGATGAACCTAAAACCTCTGCTTCAGTCTCACTATTAGAGAATGTGTCTTACTGAGGAGCAGGTCATGTGACTCTCAGAGAGATGATCTTACCCCAGTGTCTCCAGTTTACAGTGAGGATTCTCCAGTACAGCACAGAGACGCTTCACTCCTGAGTCTCCCAGATTATTCTTCGACAGATCCAGTTGTCTCAGGTGTGCGGGGTTTGATCTCAGAGCTGAACTCAGAGCAGCACAGCCTTCATCTGAGACACCACAACAACACAACCTGCAGAGACACAATGACACACACTTCATCAACAGATTTTCATCTTGCACTCAAAAAAATAACTTGCTCAGTGAACGTAATAAAATTATGGAAAGTATTTCCACCCAAGTAAAATGCGTTAACTTAGCCAGAAACAATTTTGTTGAGTGACCTAAATGTCAACCATTACATGTTAGAATTAGGTTCATGTAACAGACACCCATGTTGGTTTTTTTGAGTGTGGTGTAATAGTGGTTGTGAAAATGATGTCTCTCATGTTGGACTGTCTCTATTCTCTTCAACAATCACAAGCTATTATTAATAATGACTCAAACATTCCCACTGTTACTGACATTAAGTTTACTCGAGGTGCAAATGATTCAGCAAAAAGTCAATAATTTAAAGGTTTAAGTGAAAAGTCATGTTTTGGAGAATTTATCTCTGCTTGACTGGATTTTTAATTATCACATATTTAACTGTAAAGACACTTAATTATTTCTTTAAAGTGAAAGTGATTCTGAGGAGAACTGATCAATTCATGAGTAATATATTTGTTCTGCATGCTTTACATCCATCCATCATCTGTAGTCGCTTATCCTGTACAGGGTCGCAGGCAAGCTGGAGCCTATCCCAGCTGACTACGGGCGAAAGGCGGGGTACACCCTGGACAATTCACCAGGTCACCACAGGACTGACGGACACAAACAACCATTCACACTCACATTCACACCTACGGTCAATTTAGAGCAGACCTGGGCATTTTCCGGCCCGCGGGCCGCATCCGGCCCTTTGGTTCATTCTGACCGGCCCGCGTAAGGTTAATTAGAAATTACAAAATAAACGTATTTTCTGCTTTTACCTCATGCATGGACTGAATGTGCATTGCTTTTATTTTGAAGTTGTGTTCAACAAAACGCTATGTGCGCGACATGAACATGACATGAAATCCCACGAAACCTAATCCCGCGATAACTACTTCCGTAATTTGTCCAGACCAACCACAAACTTGGACGTCATCCTTCAAACGGTCCAGCCAATCACATAGTGTGACGTCACCAGCAGGCGCCGGAGCTGATCTCTGGCGAAAAACACCAAATGAGGTGATTAAACTACAAATATGGGCATCATTATTATAATATGATGTATCTTGCTTGATATTTAGAGTAGAAAGACAATATTGTAATGTCTTTATTGTGTTTTGGGGTGAATGTGACTGAAAGAAAAATGGTACAAACGTTCACATTTTGTTCACCATTGTTTTGGGAAATTTGATTGAATAAATGGCATTTTTTGTAAGGCAACCTATTTTTTTCCATACTCTTACTAGTCTTATCAGCTTGTAAAAACAATGTTATTTACCGCTTTATATAAAGAAATACAATTAATATTATGCAGAATTTAGTTCAGCCTTTTGGTCCGGCCCTCCACAAAATTTTCTGTTTCTCGTGGCCCCATGAAAAAAATAATTGCCCACCCCTGATTTAGAGTCACCAGTTAACCTAACCTGCATGTCTTTGGACTGTGGGGGAAACCGGAACACCTGGAGGAAACCCACACAGACATGGGGAGAACATGCAAACTCCACAAAGAAAGGCCCTCGTCAGCCGCTGCGTTCGAACCCAAAACCTTCTTACTGTGAGGCGACAGTGCTACACCACCGTGCCGCCCACATGTTTTACTTTTACGGAAAATTTTAATTGATAAACAACACTGTATACAACTATTAACTGCTGCTTTAGTGAGTTATTGTGACTCTCAGAGAGATGATCTTACCTCAGTGTCTCCAGTTTACAGTGAGGACTCTCCAGTCCAGCACAGAGACGCTTCACTCCTGAGTCTCCCAGATTATTATTATTCAGATTCAGTTCTCTCAGGTGTGAAAGGTTTGATCTCAGAGCTGAACTCAGAGCAGCACAGCCTTCATCTGAGACACCACAACCACACAACCTGCAGAGACACAATGACACACACTTCATCAACAGGTTTTCATCTTGGTTTAATTCTTACTTTAAAGATGATGAGTGTAAAATTAATTTTATTATTCAGAATGTCATGAGGATTTAATATCACCTGTTTATTCTCATTAACAGTGTAATTAATAATGATAATACTGAGTGTTATATGGAGTTTCTCTCCTCTGTTGTGGGTGATATTAAACCATCAGCAGCTGAAGCTGAACAGAGAACAGCAGACAGAAGAAAAGCTGTGAAGGTCAACGGAACAAAAATTTTAATTTATAAATGATATCAGGATATTAAAACAAAAGAATAATTATCATGTAATAAAATCATATTATGATGTAATAAAAGTAAATAAGAATGGGGTTTCTAATCAGTTCTCTGGGAAAGTCTGTTTTCACCACTTGAATAAAACCTTTTATCAGGTCATAACAGGCCTCAACATTTACTCTTGTCACCTTTTTCCCTGCAGAGCAAAGGCCCTCAAATTTTTGCCCCCTTTGAATTTTCTTTTGCCCTCAAATTTTGCGGTATTTCAGCAAAAGTTTTCAAGTACACAGTTTATGGCAACACTGATATGTTTTCTAGGGGTATAATTGAGTTATTTAGACAAAAAAGTACATAAATTATTTTTTAAAACATTTATTTCTGCAACAGAGCAACAAGACAAGTCCTGAAAACATTGAAACATAAATCACATATGTAAGACTTACATATGGTGCGAGTACATAATACTTTTTATATCGAGTTTCGGACACAAAACACACTTTGTCCTGCCTCACAATGACTATCAAAATTGCAAAGATGAATTATAAAACTAAAAACATTATAAAACAGGAGTCTGGACTGCAGTACTATCTCATCATTCAGTCTGCCGTTGCATTCAGGAGGAAATTAAACAACCTGTCCTCCTCATCTACATCAGCTTCCTATGCAGCCTCTGCAAATTGTGGGCACCGTTCACGCCGTCCCTCCGTCCACCATAGGTGGACTGACCGCTCAGCATTAAATGCATCAAGATCCAGGCCCTGTAGAGCAGGGGTTCTCAACCTTTTCTGCTTTAAAGCCCACCTATTCATACTTGTACCGAGTCGGGGCCCATTAAAAAAGATCTCCAATTATTTTGGCTCATCTATTCTATTAGAATCTAATAATCTACTGTAAAGTGTATTCATGGGATGCAACATCACTCCCTGTTACAGATGGGAATTTAAATAAATGCAATAAAAACACATTTTTAGATTGTAGGTCTTGTATTTAAAGCTGTACGGATGCAGGTCATTCTCAGTCAGAAGGGGTTAATGATCCAAAAGTGGAGTCTGATCCATTCGCACAAGAACTTATTGCCATGTTTGTGTTCAGCAAACAAGCAGGTTATTAAAACCAAGAAGTCCACTCAAAAGAAGTGGATCTAGAAACCACTCCGAAGGATTTTGCATATGAAAGAAAAATTTACCACCTAAATTTGACATTAGTAGAATAAATTGTGATCATGTTGTAGCCGAAACTAAATACAAAGACAATAGTTATGCATACTATTAATGAACTTAATGTGAAGATAATCTACGGAGCCGTAGAGGGGACATGGTGAATAAAAAAATAACAAAGCGTGGGAACGACTTATAAGGCGTGTGCACGAGATATTAATGCGCGCGCACGAGTTACAACCCGTGCGCACGCTTTGCGTTAAGGCGTGCGCGCGGGTAGTTAAAAGTGAGGGGACGAGTTACAAATCGTTCCCTCGCTTTCATTAAGGCGTGTGCACGAGATATTAAATCGTTCCCTCGCTTTCATTAAGGCGTGAGCACGAGATATTAATACGTGCGCTCGAGTTATAAAGGCGTGCGCACGGGTTATTAAAAAGTGAGGGAACGTCTTAAAACGCGTTCCCTCGGTTTATATCCAAGGCGTGGGAATGATATCCTATGTCGTTCCCTCGACTTATTAAAATATTCCCACAATATCCTTGTTTTCGTTGATCTCATTGCCTACACACACACACAGGCTGTAGGTCACCATGGTAACTCCGGAAATACTAGACGCTATTTTATTATATTTTAATACTGGACTCAGATACACAGAAATCCTCGATGCACTTGCATCCCAACATGGCTTTACTATAAGTCTGAGACACCTCAAGAGAGTTCTGAAAGAGAATGGGCTTCGCCGTCGTAGTTTTTCTGACCTAGGAACGACTATAGATAGCCCAGGTCGCCTCCACGGGTACCGCTGGATGCACGCAAAGTGCCTGGAACATGGCATTCAGGAAAAAACAGAGGATGTACGGATTATCCTTCAACTACTGGACCCAGAGAGTGTTGCGCTACGCCGTCGTCGTACACTTCAGCGCAGACAGTACTTTTCCAAAGGACCCAATTTCATTTGGCATGTCGATTCTTATGACAAACTAAAACCGTTCGGAATCTGCATAAACGGATGCATAGACGGGTTTTCCCGTAGGATCGTCTGGCTGAAAGCCGCACACACAAGTAGTAACCCGCGAGTGATTGGCAGTTACTATGTGGATGCAGTGGAGAGGTTAGGTGGATGCCCGAGAATCGTACGAACTGATTTTGGAACTGAGAATGTGACTGTGCGAGACATCCAGAAGTTCTTCAGCTCTCCGAAGAACTCGATCCAGTATTCAGCCCCTTGTCTACGCAACTGGCCCCACCAAGATTCAATACGCTGATTTGCAGTGCTGGCCCCGGAGATGTAGCTTCGGTCCCCTGCCCTGTCGTCTTCTCCGTCACGCCTGAAGAACTTCTGGATGTCTCGCACAGTCACATTCTCAGTTCCAAAATCAGTTCGTACGATTCTCGGGCATCCACCTAACCTCTCCACTGCATCCACATAGTAACTGCCAATCACTCGCGGGTTACTACTTGTGTGTGCGGCTTTCAGCCAGACGATCCTACGGGAAAACCCGTCTATGCATCCGTTTATGCAGATTCCGAACGGTTTTAGTTTGTCATAAGAATCGACATGCCAAATGAAATTGGGTCCTTTGGAAAAGTACTGTCTGCGCTGAAGTGTACGACGACGGCGTAGCGCAACACTCTCTGGGTCCAGCAGTTGAAGGATAATCCGTACATCCTCTGTTTTTTCCTGAATGCCATGTTCCAGGCACTTTGCGTGCATCCAGCGGTACCCGTGGAGGCGACCTGGGCTATCTATAGTCGTTCCTAGGTCAGAACGGCGAAGCCCATTCTCTCTCAGAACTCTCTTGAGGTGTCTCAGACTTATAATAAACAGAGGTGTCAAAAGTATTACCATTTATTACTCAAATAGAAGTATAGATACTATGGTTT
This sequence comes from Neoarius graeffei, assembly GCF_027579695.1. Classification (NCBI taxonomy): domain Eukaryota; kingdom Metazoa; phylum Chordata; class Actinopteri; order Siluriformes; family Ariidae; genus Neoarius; species Neoarius graeffei. Next base: position 16,707,917 of record NC_083590.1, on the reverse strand, counting down.
AGAAATACTTTTCATGAAGTAAAAGTATCAACTGAAGCTTTTTACTCAAGTAAAAGTGAAAAGTATACTGATTTCTAAGCTACTTTAAAGTACAAAAGTAAAAGTAATGAAAGAGGAAAAAATGCTATTAAGGACAAAGGCGCAGCCTAGAAGTCCGCATACAGTCCATTCTCCTGACCCATTAAAATGTGTTTCATGGAGCACAAGTAATAATGACTTGTCTGTAAGTGTTGTAATGGTGTAAAACTTCATACCTCAGAAGTAAGTTATCAATACATTTTTATTGAAAATGTATATATTAAAACACACACACACACACACACACACACACACACACACACACACAAACATGTCTCGACCACATCACCCCATCCTACTGATCCACACAGATGGAAAAAACAACTAAAGTAATACGATTTATTTGAAAAGATTGCAGCATTGTAATGTCCAAAATATTGTATAACGCAATATTTTTGCAGTATGCTGGCAATCATTTTGTGTCCAAAGTTGCATTGCACTCACTGTCTAAACGGCAGTAATAATACAGTATTTGAATGCTATGAATGAATGCTATGAATGAATGAATACTACACTAACACTACTGTAAAATTACAGTTTTTTTCTTTTTCATATGGGACGTGCAGTAGAGGCAGCAGGTTCCAGTTAAAATGCAAGAAAAACACTTTCTCATCCCTACTAGTTACTGGCTCACCGAGAGAAGTCAACAGAATGTTTGTGTTCCAGCAATGCGAGGCTGAACACAGGCGAGGAGAGAAAGGGCGGCCGCTGGAATGCCGACACACTACAAGCTCATATAACGTTTACTAAGCTAAGACCTGTCACTTTACTCACTAACCCCCACCAAGATATCATAACTGCGTTTGTAAACTTAACCTGACTCAGAAAAGAGAATGCCGCATGGTTCGGGGGGGGGATTCCACTCCTGACAAACGAACGAGAGCCCGCAATTTACTAACGGTGTCGAAGTCAGAGCTCTGATTGCTGTGTGCTTGGAGCGCCCTGAGTGGCAGTTTATTAGGTGGACAAAGTAACCTAATATAAGTAATATAAAGATTGGCGCAATGAAATGCAAGTAACGAGACTATTATAAACGTAACGAAGTAAAAGTAAATGCTTGAAAATGTAACGAGTAGAGATAAAAAGTAGGTTGAAAAATTATTACTCCAGTAAAGTAGAAAGTATCAAAATTTCTACTTAAGTAAAGTAACGAAGTATTTGTACTTCGTTACTTGACACCTCTGATAATAAAGCCATGTTGGGATGCAAGTGCATCGAGGATTTCTGTGTATCTGAGTCCAGTATTAAAATATAATAAAATAGCGTCTAGTATTTCCGGAGTTACCATGGTGACCTACAGCCTGTGTGTGTGTGTAGGCAATGAGATCAACGAAAACAAGGATATTGTGGGAATATTTTAATAAGTCGAGGGAACGACATAGGATATCATTCCTACGGAGCCGTAGAGGGGACATGGTGAATAAAAAAAAAACAAAGCGTGGGAACGACTTATAAGGCGTGTGCACGAGATATTAATGCGCGCGCACGAGTTATAACCCGTGCGCACGCCGTAGAGGGGACATGGTGAATAAAAAAATAAAGCGTGGGAACGACTTATAAGGCGTGTGCACGAGATATTAATGCGCGCGCACGAGTTATAACCCGTGCGCACGCTTTGCGTTAAGGCGCGCGCTCGGGTAGTTAAAAGTGAGGGGACGAGTTACAAATCGTTCCCTCACTTTCATGAAGGCGTGTGCACGAGATATTAATACGTGCGCTCGAGTTATAAAGGCGTGCGCACGGGTTATTAAAAAGTGAGGGAACGTCTTAAAACGCGTTCCCTCGGTTTATATCCAAGGCGTGGGAATGATATCCTATGTCGTTCCCTCGACTTATTAAAATATTCCCACAATATCCTTGTTTTCGTTGATCTCGTTGCCTACACACACACACATGTACACACAGGCTGTAGGTCACCATGGTAGCTCCGGAAATACTAGACGCTATTTTATTATATTTTAATACTGGACTCAGATACACAGAAATCCTCGATGCACTTGCATCCCAACATCGCTTTATTATAAGTCTGAGACACCTCAAGAGAGTTCTGAGAGAGAATGGGCTTCGCCGTCGTAGTTTTTCTGACCTAGGAACGACTATAGATTTCATCATCAGCCAACTAAATAGCCCAGGTCACTTCCACGGGTACCGCTGGATGCACGCAAAGTGCCTGGAACATGGCATTCAGGCAAAAACAGAGGATGTACGGATTATCCTTCAACTACTGGACCCAGAGAGTGTTGCGCTACGCCGTCGTCGTACACTTCAGCGCAGACAGTACTTTTCCAAAGGACCCAATTTCATTTGGCATGTCGATTCTTATGACAAACTAAAACCGTTCGGAATCTGCATAAACGGATGCATAGACGGGTTTTCCCGTAGGATCGTCTGGCTGAAAGCCGCACACACAAGTAGTAACCCGCGAGTGATTGGCAGTTACTATGTGGATGCAGTGGAGAGGTTAGGTGGATGCCCGAGAATCGTGCGAACTGATTTTGGAACTGAGAATGTGACTGTGCGAGACATCCAGAAGTTCTTCAGGCGTGACGGAGAAGACGACAGGGCAGGGGACCGAAGCTACATCTCCGGGGCCAGCGCTGCAAATCAGCGTATTGAATCTTGGTGGGGCCAGTTGCGTAGACAAGGGGCTGAATACTGGATCGAGTTCTTCGGAGAGCTGAAAGACGAGGGACTATTTGGTGGTGATTTCCTGGACAAGGCATTGGTCCAATTGTGCTTTAAAAATGTCATCCAGGTGTGTATTTGTGTTATGTGTTCACATAGGTAGGCTAGCCTAATGCGTTGTGTCACTGTCATGGGCAAAGATCTCATCTCATTATCTCTAGCCGCTTTATCCTTCTACAGGGTCGCAGGCAAGCTGGAGCCTATCCCAGCTGACTACGGGCGAAAGGCGGGGTACACCCTGGACAAGTCGCCAGGTCATCACAGGGCTGACACATAGACACAGACAACCATTCACACTCACATTCACACCTACGGTCAATTTAGAGTCACCAGTTAACCTAACCTGCATGTCTTTGGACTGTGGGGGAAACCGGAGCACCCGGAGGAAACCCACGCGGACACGGGGAGAACATGCAAACTCCACACAGAAAGGCCCTCGCCGGACCCGGGGTTCGAACCCAGGACCTTCTTGCTGTGAGGCGACAGCGCTAACCACGACACCACCGTGCCGCCCATGGGCAAAGATCCTCCCCCCAAATGGAACGCATCCTTCCCCAAAAAATAGACAATTAACTTACGACATCCTCTTATAAATATGATATGCTGCGGAGATAAACACATTCATATCATTTTGTTAAACTTAAAGCTATGGGTGACAGATGACTTCTAGGCCTAGTCCCCACACAGTGTTCGCCGTGTTTACGCACAGACTGATCAACTGTCTGGGACAGACAGACAGACAGACAGACAGCACCTGCTATTCGCCTATTAGCCTATAGCTGTTGGTGGCATATCCTCAGATCTCCATCGATTGATAAATAGGCTACTCACAGCATTATAGTCCAACTCACCATTGTGACAAGGGTAGCCTCTGCAATCACAGTTACAGACAGCGCTTAAAAGTAGGCCTAGTTAATTTTCTGCATTTTTATTGATGAGCCGAGACCGCGTAGGCTCATCAATAAAAATCACATTGGGTTCAATGTGAAGAATCCATGCGCTCTGCATTTGGAACCCTCACCCTCCGTGAAACGGGGCTGGATGCGTTCCTGTTTTGTTTAGGCCATCCATTTCCAATCTTCATTTCAATTTGTTTTACAGGAAGAATTGAATGAGGTCATGGCTGTTTGGAATGCGCACCGGATCCGACCATCGAAGAACCCAAACTGTCCCAGCGGGATCCCAAATGCCATGTTTATGGTGCCTCAGCTATGGGGGACAGATGACTTCAAGGTCTCACCAAGCAATGCTGATCTTCAAACAGCCAAAGATGCATGCACGTTCCTTACTGCAGTACCTTGTGACGAAGACGTTTTTGACCTATCTATAACCATAATGGATGAGCTGAATTTGAGTTTTCCCAATGACAGACACCAGGCTGTAGAACTATACATTGCACTCAGGGATGCTATCCGCTTGCAGATGAACGCATAGACCAAGTTATGATTTATCATATTCTGAGATTCATGCTTTGGAAGCAGGCATGCTTTGGTGAATTCATCTCAAAGCTAAAGTCATGCGCGCGCCACGCGCGCGCGCACTTCAACGTGTACATGGCACGAATAAATGTTCCTGCGAATGCATAGGCTATTAAGTAGGCTAAAATGTTTCACTAGTTTTAGTTAAAGAAACAAACAGCAAGTCACCTTATTGTCTTATCAGAATACATTTTACTGTGTAGCCTATGTGACAGGCGAGGTTTCAGAGCACACTGTCATAACATTTAGCCTACACAAACCTGGGGTAGCCTATATACATTCCTAGGCGATTAGCCCTATTGTCATTCTTCTGTGTTTTCTCTCTCTCTCTCTCTCTCTCTCTCCATCGATGTTCACTGTATTGAGCTATAGACTGTTGTGTAACTTGTGTTGATATGCAAAATAAGTAGCCGGGGAACTTAAACTGGAAACGGGAGCGCATCCTCGGACAATCTACCCACACGACGTGTGTGGGTACGTGCAGCCACCAAAAGCACTACTGTTTGGAAGTAGGCCTATAGAACTCGAATTGCTCAGTCAGTTCCCCATGGGATTCGGTGATGTTGTTATTGTAAACAAGAAAATGGAAAAAATAAAGACTACATGTGCTATTCGTCTTTAAGGGTTTATGTTGTAATGCTATTTCAATCAATCAAGCAACTGTTTCATTTTACCTGGTGTAGTAGGCTAGTAGTAGCCTAACCCTATGTTATTGGATTAGCAGTGGCCTCGCTTCAGCACCGTGGAGAGCACCATAACCAAAACAGCACTAGAGCGACAAAGTTTGATTTCATGTTCGTAAGTTTATGTTGTTATACAGCTGTGGCCTACTACTTATCCCTAAAGCCAAATATAGTAAGAAAGTATAAAGTCACCACTCAGAGCCGGGTGGAACTATACAGTAACATAACCTATAAAGCATGATACGTGTTACCTTTTACGTTTGTGACTACTGATAGGCTCCTACGTCACAGCTGTCCTAATTTATATTCCGTTGAATGATGGTCCTGTACCGAAAACAGAATTAGGCCTACTACAATCTACTAGCCTACACGCTTGTTGCTTCAGATCTGCTATAGCTATATTCGGTTCAGGACCCACCGCATGTGGTCTACCGTAGGCTAAACACTTTAAAGAGGTCCATATGTGTAGCCTATAATTCTCAGACGATTGTTGTGGTTAATTCATTCATTATGCATAGCCTATATTTATTATGCCTAGATATGGAGAGATGGAGTATCTGATATTCACATTTATGTAGGCATCGTGACCGCTTTTCATTTGTGTCTGGGCTATCTGGTCTCCAGCTGCAAAAACTCGAACTTGATATAGGCAATGAAAGACTCATAGTCCGCTTCCACTCATTCTTTTGGCTGGAATTCATGTAGACAGACATACCTTTGTCGTGTGCATAGGGATTGTTTAGAAAAACACGTAACCTATTTGTGTATCCCAAAGTTCAAATTACTATCGTGATATTAGGGGATAAACAATCAATTCGTGACCCCTCTCATACTTCACTCTCCATATCTGCTCCTACCTTCCAGGAGGCGCTTCAGAACGAGCAAATAGGCCTATAGAAGCAACAGATATAGGAAGTCTTTCATCCATAAATCTATTACCCTACTAGACAAACTTCCCCATCCTCCTTAGTAGGCTATGTCCCTTGGAGATGATGAGGTTGGCCTTGGCTTGGCCTAATGTAACCTATAAATGGCTATCCTTTTCTGATGTATTTTGCCTTTTGATGAAATCACCTGTGAGGTAAACATACCGGGACTTACTTTCTTACCTTTTCTACAAGATGAATGAACTAGGAATCATTTATGGACTTACTATAAATTGAAATGTTCAGGACAGTTGCAACCTTTACTTACTGTTCTCCAGGAGTCTGTTGTTTCTCTATCATTATTGATGATGTCTGGTGTATTGCATTTTTATACGCAATGTAGCACTCCGTGCCAAAGACAAATTTCCTCAAAGACAAATAAAGTTCAATTCAACTCAACCTCCTAGTTTCTCAGAGTGGATTCCAGGGACTCTCTGGTTCTTTGTTACCGACCAGCACTGTCTTTATAGAGCAACTGGCTCATCAAATGCTAATGCTACAGTGATTCTTCAAATACCCCTTCTTTTTGTATTCTGCAAAATGTGCAAAGGTCTTTGTAATAAATAGTTAAAATATCAATGAAATCGTTGACATTGAATGAATGTGGTGTTAATATGTTAATAAACACAAAAAAACACAACACAATAAAAATCAGATACTGTATGTTTTATACAGTAAACCCTTTCAACAATAAAACTTTTTTTTCAGTTAAACTATTTCAGCTAAATAAACAAAAAAATTCAACAATAATTTCAACGTGAAGGCAATATTCATCATATAACATCCTAAGCAATCAATGTTCAAACAGTATCTCTCAATCCCTTTTAAAAGGCTGTGTTGCAACTGATTAATATCTAAACTTAATGAATCTTCTTAATGAATCAGAAATTGAGGAAGAGAAACTAAATTAAGTCAGCACATCAATAGTATTTGCAACCTTTGTGCTTCCCTGCTCAGTAGCCTATACTTCTTCAAACTAACAATTGAATTTGAACAATTAAACATATAAATAATACTTCAAACATCTTTGGCAAGTGGTACAAAGCAGACTTGCCGAGAACCAAGGCACCTGAGTAAAATAGCAGCAGTCTGGAACTACATCTTAAAGTGTGACACGTTTTAGGCAGAGCAGAGGTTGTGTAAATGGTTGTATGCTACATCGACGCATCAAAAGAAAATGAATAAACTCAAAATTACAACCTGTCTGTAATAAAAAATACATGTCCATAGTCAACAACTCCATAGCTTGTCCTGAATGTGATTTTCAAACTTGTTTCAATCCTTCTTTTCCAGTAGAAGATCGGCTTGGAAGATCTGCTTGCTCTTCAGTAGTCAGCAGTCTGGAGCCTGACAACAATCACACAACACACAAAATACTGACCTGTTGAATAAGGTTACAAACATAGCTACAGTATATAATAACCTTATATAATATGGTATATATAATATATATATATATATATATATATATATATATATATATATATATATATATATATATAATATACCTTATAATAAAATTCATTCTCAGAAGACAGCATATACTTACTTGATGTTTAAGCAATGTCCATAACCCAGATCGAGCTGTTGAAGATGGTATCAAAATCACTGCGGAGGTCTGGGTAATTTTGATATTGCACTGGTACCACCAGATTACATCCACATGTATGGGCTGTTGGATGGCATTGGAAATCACTGGTTTCTGAAAAGGTCACGGTGATGTCTTTTCCAAATAGAAGATCAGCCCCAGTACAGAAGCGGAGGAAGAGCTTTAAAGTGTGGTCATCTATCTCCTCAATATATCTCTTAAGGTGTCGTGCCACTCTGCGTTGTGGGGCACTCATATCTTGTGGAAACTTAAGGATTTTTCCCACACGTGTAGGTGTTGGAACTCGCTCTAGCATGATCTCTGCTAGTCTCTGTGGTGTCAAAGTTTTAGCTAGATCGCTCAGAATAGGCCTCCAAGATTCAACCACAAACATGGGAGTTTGTATGAGTGCTTTGTGACCCAACTGTGACAGAAGTGCTGAAAGATTTTCTTCTGTGGGATTCTGGTGACAATCATGTGCATCTAGGACATCAAAGAGTTCGTCTGGCTCAACATATTGAAAGTTGTCCAATGCCTGCTCAAGGGTTTTCTTCTGTCCTATCGAAATGTAGTGCATGAATGAATCTCTGACACTGCTGTAGGTGTTGCCATAAAAGGCTTCCTCCAGAAATGGAAGGGAAAATTTTATAGGGAAATACCCCACTGCAAGCCAACCTTTAACAAGAATTCTTGCAACAGTTTGCCATTCGTGCTCTTGATATTCATGTCTTAAGAAGGGGACCTTGACATCTGTACCTAAAGTGCATTTGCTGTAGAATTCTTTCCAGAAGTCACATAAGCAGTCACGGAAAACACCAGAGCCATGTCCTGGTTCCAACTTTCCATTGGGAAGTTTCATGCGGACAGACAATTCTTTCTCCATAATAGCTGGGTCACTGAATATGTTCATTAGGTCAGTGAGAACGAATCCTCTTCGCACTACAATCACTGTCAGTCCAGTATCATCAGGGATAGTGTCTTCTAGATCCTGTGATTCACTAAATCCTGCTCCAATTATGACCTCACTATCAGTATCAGAAGAGTTGCTCACATCGATTGGACTGCTGTGTGCGTTGCTGTCCTCCCCTCCAGTAGCTCCCCCTGGAGTGTCTCCTGCCTCACATTGATGGGATTTCTGTGTGCATTGATGCCCAGTAGCTCCTGGATATTGCCTCCTTGTTCAGATGTCTGGTGGGATCTCGGGAGGGTGCTCTGCCTCACATTGGTCGGACTTCTGTTTGCATTTATGCTCTCAATTAGCTCCTGGATATTGTCTCCTTGTTCAGATGCCTTGTGGGGTTCCAGGGGGGTCCCCTGCCAGTGGTCAATCTCCATGTCCTGGATTGACTGTAGTTGCTGGTTCATCAGCTCTCGTGGATCCTCATTCTCCAAGTCAAAAGTTCCCTCTTCTAAAATCTCAATTGTAATCAGCTGCTGCTTCTCATCCTGGAGTACAGATGACACAGCCTCAATCTCTGGTTCCTCTTCGTCTACTATATAAGAATGTTCCATGTGCTTGGGCTTTGTGAAAAGATACAGCCTGAGGAGTTTCACCTTAGTTGCTTCGTATAAGTCTTCAACTGTACATTCCGGGTCAAGAATTCTGTGAGAGGTATCCCTGACAGTACAGTGCACATCATTGAGTTTGAGCTTAAAAAGGTTAGCCTTTCCATCCGGGAAGAAAAGGTTTTCTGCCTTTACTTTGAGTTCCTCTACTGTTGTCAGTCTATCTACTTTTTCATCCCTTGTTCCTCCTCCTTTTGACTGTCTAACTTGCTTAAATTCCTTGTCTTTCTCATTGTACATCATCCATCCAAGTTGCACTTTCCTCTCCTTCTTCTTAGCATTTGTGTTTCCAATGAATTTCTGTGAAATTTTACTTTTCTTAATTTCGATGGGGTATGGATTAGGGTTACAGAGTTTTGATCTTAGTCTCTCCAACAAGTGCCTCTTCCTGTCTGTGTTTCCATCGTGACTCTTCCTGTCTGTGTTTCCATCTGTAGATTGTTGCTTACGACAGAAGGCCAACACAACCAATCTATCACCATAGTGGGGGATGTACTTGGCTAGATTGTCATCTGACATCAGCAGAATCACAGAGACATCAATCTGTGGAAAGTAAAGATATAACAGGGTTAGTATAGGTTAGCTTAGAAAATTTAATTCCATGGTGCATTCAAATTGTATTGATATAATAATATACAAACAAAACAGATGACATATAAACAATCTGTTTATTACAAATAGGTCATACTTTTTAACTAATAAAATAGTATTGTAGCTAATATTATTGTAATTTGAACAAAAACTACAGAAAAGTGAAAAGTAAAGGTTAATTTTAAGTACAAAATAGGCCTAATTAAAAGTTTAGCTTCTCAGAATCAGGGATGTGCAGTTTCTATTTATACTATAATGTAAACAACAAAATCTTAGTTTGTCAGAAATCAAGATTTAAACCATGTTATTTATCAAGAAATCCATAATAAACAAAACTTTAAGAAGTAGCTCTCAACATGCAACTCATTGTGAGCTTGTAGATCTGCTATTTTGGGTTACTTTGGGTCATGGGGAGGCCTATTCTTCAACTTAATTAATTATTTGAATAAATAATTATAATAATACATTTTAAAATGCCAAAGAAGATTGGTAGATGTATTTCTTAAATATCAGTGAACATATGAACATATATGTTTGAAAATGGGTGAAGTTCCGCTTTAAAGGGAAATTCCAGACCAAAACACATAAGGCCTGAATCTGCCTGTAATAATGTCCCAAAATACCTGAAACAGTTGATTTGTTTCATATTGTTGCCCCATATTCCATTCTTCTGACCTCTCCCCACAGCTAAAATGCAGTTATAATGGGAGTCAATGATCCTTAGGCTAGTGCGGGTATTTTCGTACCTCCAAACTCAATTGTCAAGATACTGACATGTGTGCAGTTTGTCACTTTTGGGCTGACGTTCATACAAATCTAGCCTGTATTTTGGCCAGGCATAGAGATGTAACACTAGATCTGTATGAACGGAAGCACAAAAGTGACAAAGTATACATGTACATGTGTGAGTATCTGGACACTAAGAATGTACAATCCATGAAAAAGAAATTGAGTTTGGAGGCACAAAAATACCCGCAGGAGCAGGATCATTGAGTCCCTAACTGCATTTTAGCTGTGGGGAGGGGTCAGAAGAATAGAATATGGGGCAACTATGAAACAAATCAACTGCATCAGGTATTTTGTGACAGGAGGATTACAGGCCATACGTGTTTTGGTCTGGAATTTTCCTTTAAGTCTTAATTGTGTCACTTAATTATACATAGGCCTATGAAAATCAGCAAATTGTGTTATATTGTCTATATCCTTTGGTTTGGTGACCATAAACAATTATAGAATAAAGCTGCATTTTGTTTCTGTGACTCTTGGTACTGAAACTTCTCGATTTAATAAAATAATTGATTAAATCATAGCTTATGCTTATGCCCATCAGTGATAAATGTACCTTGTCTTCAAGAATCCTGGCAATCCTTGCCTCATCAATATTTCTTTCCCTCAGGACCTCTATTAGAGGGTTGAAGTTCTCCATGCCCCTAAAGAAGAGAAACAAGTTACAAACCAAGTTTAACCATTTTTATCATTTTTTAACTATATAAATGTATTATAAATAATTATATAGGCTACAAAAGCCTATATAGCACAATTGATAATTTCAACGGCACAAATTAGAGCACAGCCAGCACTAAAGATGAGATCATTTTAGTTAGATTTGGAGCAAGATAATTTGGGGTGCAAGGCTCAGCAAAGCTCATGATCTATAACTTAAAATATCTCAAAATTGAAACCAGCACAAATTATGAAATCTACGGCACAATTCAGCACAAATTCATAACTAAAGGATGACACCTACATGTTCAATCGACATTCTAGATACAAATTAGAAATAAAAATGATGGCTAGACTCGTCTGTGTCATGATGAAAGCTATCAGGATGGTTGCCGTGCAGCCTGCAGCAGCTAGCATGGAGATTTAACATCACAGATGGCACTCTTGGTTTAACAGTAGGCCTACCTTCAATGCAAAATGAGTATGATAGCTCAATGTATGTTAAGTATGAAAAAATGCATAATTTAATTACCGTTCTGTTGTGGAAGAAGAGTTCCGTGGTGGATGTGCTCCTTCCTTCTGCAGGTTTCGTTGCGCACGTTTGCATTGCGCATGTCATTCCCAGTTCCACACCATGGAAAGTGAAAGCGAGGGAACGATTTGTTAACTCGTCCCCTCACTTTTAACTACCCGAGCGCACGCCTTAACGCAAAGCGTGCGCACGGGTTATAACTCGTGCGTGCGCATTAATATCTCGTGCACACGCCTTATAAGTCGTTCCCACGCTTTGTTATTTTTTTTATTCACCATGTCCCCTCTACGGCGTGCGCACGGGTTATAACTCGTGCGCGCGCATTAATATCTCGTGCACACGCCTTATAAGTCGTTCCCACGCTTTGTTATTTTTTTATTCACCATGTCCCCTCTACGGCTCCGTACTCTACTGATCAACTTATTGTGTTTAAATAAAGTTATTCATTCATTATGAGGTGGAAAATTATCCATCCGTTGAGTTCCCTGACGTCTCAAACTACCTGGTCCTGCAGACATCGTTCTACACGGACACACAGATTAAAACCTGGGAGAACATGGAGGAGAACAACTTTTTATATGTGTCTGGATTAAAGATCTGGGGATCAGTGGGGCCACATTACAGAAACTTCCTAAGTGTAACATCCTATCTTATCTTAAGTTAGGAAGGCATTTAGGAGTTTTGGTATTACAGAAGGAGGTTTCCTAACTTAACTTAAGAAGAAATCCTATCTTATCTTAAGATAGGAATTTAGCCATTACAGAACCATCCTAAGTTAGGAATATCTTAAGTAAGGATGCCAAAGTTACAAGGCCATACACTCTGTCCTAAAATTCAAATTTTCAACTGTCAGTAACTGAAAAAATGGCAGCAGCACTGCTAGTAGGTCTGTATGAGGATGAAGAGAAAATAAATTTAATGGTTGAAAGGCTACTGAGACCACATAATGACATGTTGAATTTTTCGGATCGTGTTTTGATGTCTTTTTATCGCCTGCCAAGACATTTAATTTTGAATTTGGTGGAGGAGTACACTCCTGACCGCTGACACTATTTCGGCAACCTCCTGCCACTTTTTTCCTTTACTTGGGATGTTAAACTCGCCAAAAATTTCCCAAACAAGGTTGACTTCCTCTCGTCCACCGCCACAACTAAAGCCTCCAGCTCGTCGTGCGCAAAATTAAATGCCCTCCGCTTCTTTTCTGTCATTTTTGTCAGCTTTTCTGAAGACTTTCTAGGTCATTTCACCTATAACGGTTTAGGTCGTTACAAAGTAATTATCTCCTGCACATTCGAAGTGGCAGAAACAGACACGACCAATCGAAAAAAATCACTCTGACAGAACAGTTAGGATTTCCTAACTTAAGATATGATAGGAGGCCAAAGATAAGATAGGAAACAACCAGCAACTTAGGAATTGTTTCTGTAATAGGAAGTTAGGATTTTTCCTATCTTTGAGTTCCTATCTTAAGTTAGGACGAGCGGTTAGGATTTTTTCTGTAATACGCCCCCAGGACACTACAAGATAAATCCTCTATCGTTGTTGCCCGGGTAAGGAGGAGTTTCTGGGTTTTTTGGTTCGCATGTTTGCGATGGTTGCTATGACGCTAAAAGTTTTGGCATCAGGTGAAAACAAACGACTGCTGCTCAATTCCCAATCCTCCCTGATCTTCTGTTCCAGCAGGCAACACAGATCCATAGAATTACCCACAAATCCCCCCCCCCCCGTGTATATTCCTGAGATCATTTCCACCCCACCATGTCACTGCTGCTTTAAACCCTGCAGCTCACACAGAGGGCAGTTAGTTTGTGTCTCAGGTGCAGTTTGTGTGATTAGTTACAGTGTTGTAGTAAATTTCACAGTGATTTCAGACACATTACAGTCGGATCAAGTCCCGTTTTGTGCTGCAGCTTCTCACATACGTCCATCTGACCCAAAGACTCTGTGACAAATCATCAGTGTGCAGTGAAAGAAACAATCTTCCTCCTCAGGACATTGATGATGAACCTAAAACCTCTGCTTCAGTCTCACTATTAGAGAATGTGTCTTACTGAGGAGCAGGTCATGTGACTCTCAGAGAGATGATCTTACCCCAGTGTCTCCAGTTTACAGTGAGGATTCTCCAGTACAGCACAGAGACGCTTCACTCCTGAGTTTCCCAGATTATTCTTCGACAGATCCAGTTGTCTCAGGTGTGCGGGGTTTGATCTCAGAGCTGAACTCAGAGCAGCACAGCCTTCATCTGAGACACCACAACCACACAACCTGCAGAGACACAATGACACACACTTCATCAACAGATTTTCATCTTGGTGTAATAGTGGTTGTGAAGATGATGTCTCTCATGTTGGACTGTCTCTATTCTCTTCACCAATCACAAGCTATTATTAATAATGACTCAAACATTACCACTGTTACTGACATTAAGTTTACTCGAGGTGCAAATGATTCAGCAAAAAGTCAATAATTTAAAGGTTTAAGTGAAGAGTCAGGTTTTGTAGAATTTATCTCTGCTTGACTGGATTTTTAATGCGAACATATTTAATTGTAAAGACACTTAATTATTTCTTTAAAGTAAAAGTGATTCTGAGGAGAAATGATCAATTCATGAGTAATATATTTGTTCTGCATGCTTTACATCCATCCATCATCTGTAGTCGCTTATCCTGTACAGGGTCACATGGAAGCTGGATCCTATCCCAGCTGACTACGGGCGAAAGGCGGGGTACACCCTGGACAATTCACCAGGTCACCACAGGACTGACAGACACAAACAACCCTTCACACTCACATTCACACCTACGGTCAATTTAGAACCATCCAAACCTGCATGTCTTTGGACTGTGGGGATCTCATCTCATTCTCTCTAGCCGCTTTATCCTGTTCTACAGGGTCGCAGGCAAGCTGGAGCCTATCCCAGCTGACAACAGGCGAAAGGCGGGGTACACCCTGGACAAGTCGCCAGGTCATCACAGGGCTGACACATAGACACAGACAACCATTCACACTCACATTCACACCTACGGTCAATTTAGAGCAGACCTGGGCATTTTCCGGCCCGCGGGCCGCATCCGGCCCTTTGGTTCATTCTGACCGGCCCGCGTAAGGTTACTTCGAAATTACAAAATAAACGTATTTTCTGCTTTTACCTCATGCATGGACTGAATGTGCATTGCTTTTATTTTGAAGTTGTGTTCAACAAAACGCTATGCGCGCGACATGAACATGACATGAAATCCCACGAAACCTAATCCCGCGATAACTACTTCCGTAATTTGTCCAGACCAACCACAAACTTGGACGTCATCCTTCAAACGGTCCAGCCAATCACATAGTGTGACGTCACCAGCAGGCGCCGGAGCCGATCTCTGGTGAAAAACACCAAATGAGGTGATTAAACTACAAATATGGGCATCATTATTATAATATGATGTATCTTGCTTGATATTTAGAGTAGAAAGACAATGTTGTGATGTCTTTATTGTGTTTTGGGGTGAATGTGACTGAAAGAAAAATGGTACAAATGTTCACATTTTGTTCACCATTGTTTTGGGAAATTTGATTGAATAAATGGCATTTTTTGTAAGGCAACCTCGTTTTTTCCATACTCTTACCAGTCTTAGCAGCTTGTAAAAACAATGTTATTTACCGCTTTATATAAAGAAATACAATTAATATTATGCAGAATTTAGTTCAGCCTTTTGGTCCGGCCCTCCGCAAAATTTTTTGTTTCTCATGGCCCCATGGAAAAAATAATTGTCCACCCCTGATTTAGAGTCACCAGTTAACCTAACCTGCATGTCTTTGGACTGTGGGGGAAACCGGAACACCTGGAGGAAACCCACACAGACACGGGGAGAACATGCAAACTTCACAAAGAAAGGCCCTCGTCAGCCGCTGCGTTCGAACCCAGAACCTTCTTGCTGTGAGGCGACAGTGCTAAACACTACACCACCGTGCCGCCCACATGTTTTACTTTTACAGAAAATTTTAATTGATAAACAACACTGTATACAACTATTAACTGCTGCTTTAGTGAGTTATTGTGACTCTCAGAGAAATGATCTTACCCCAGTGTCTCCACCTTACAGTGAGGATTCTCCAGTCCAGCACAGAGACGCTTCACTCCTGAGTCTCCCAGATTATTATTATTCAGCTCCAGTTCTCTCAGGTGTGAGGGGTTTGATCTCAGAGCTGAACTCAGAGCAGCACAGCCTTCATCTGAGACACCACAATACCACAACCTGCAGAGACACAATGACACACACTTCATCAACAGATTTTCATCTTGGTGTAATAGTGCTTGTGAAGATGATGTCTCTCATGTTGGACTGTCTCTATTCTCTTCACCAATCACAAGCTATTATTAATAATGACTCAAACATTACCACTGTTACTGACATTAAGTTTACTCGAGGTGCAAGTGATTCAGCAAAAAGTCAATAATTTAAAGGTTTAAGTGAAGAGTCAGGTTTTGTAGAATTTATCTCTGCTTGACTGGATTTTTAATGCGAACATATTTAACTGTAAAGACAATTATTTCTTTAAAGTAAAAGTGATTCTGAGGAGAAATGATCACTTCATGACTAATATATTTGTTACTGCATGTTTTACTTTTACAGAAAATTTTAATTGATAAACACCACTGTATACAACTATTAACTGCTGCTTTAGTGAGTTATTGTGACTCTCAGAGAGATGATCTTACCTCAGTGTCTCCACTTTACAGTGAGGATTCTCCAGTACAGCACAGAGACGCTTCACTCCTGAGTCTTCTAGTTTATTCCCAGTCAGATCCAGTGTCTTCACAGTCAGATGCAGTTCTCTCAGACTGGAGGTTTCTGAGTTGAGCACTGAGACCAGAGCTTCAGCGCTTCTCCCTTTAATTGTATCACAACTGATCCTGAAGGAAATAAAATAATACATAATAAACTCACACAAATTATCAAACAGGTCCTCAAATCTTTCACTGCACCATTTCATTTTCATAAATGACAAAAGTACAAACTCCGAGTCGACAATACACTGAAATGCTGTAACAGTAATTCACAGTTCGGATTTCAGTTTTCTGCTGTGCACGTCATCACTGACACATGGGATACGAGTACATACATGTTTTACATCCATCCATTATCTGTAGCTGCTTATCCTGTACAGCAGGGGTCACCAAACTATTTTCTCTGGGGACCCACACTGCCGTTCCTGACTGTGACGGGGGCCAGGGTCGGGTCAGCTATATAACAGAATTGTATGACCCAGACAAATATGACCACCAGCAGGCCTCATTGTATAGTAGAGATTACTAGCCTGGCACAGCCATCCCCACTACTATATCCACACTACTATATCAACACTTGATTCCTGGCACATATTTGTTTATCTTTATTAGTGGTTTGCAAAAGTAGTAATTGAGTCTTCACGCTTTGTTTTAATTTGAAATACCACAGATATTCCATTTATTTATTTTCTAATAAAAATAACATCAAAGCTGTCAAGGTAAGAAACATCTGCCTAGTTGAGGTGATTGACACTGTCAAAGGTGAGTGGAAAATTATAAATTGTAGGTAGGCCTGTTGATATTATTAATAATATTATTAATAATTGTGTGCAGCACTTAATAAAGGTCAAATAAATAGGCCTATAAAATAAATACATTTGAAAAAAACAGTGAAATTATAATAATATATGAGCAATAGATCAATAGATCACAGCAGTTGTGCTGTGTCCTGCACGTCATTGCTCTCATCCATGGCCAAAGCAAAAAACTCGAATTCTGACGCTTTCTCATTCAGCTGGTCATACACGTTGTCCCCCAAATCTTCGGTTCGCCTGGTCATGAGATTCACCGCGTTGAGTGCATCCTTCTTGTCGGGACACACCTCCTCGGCCACAGCAAGCATTCAAGATTCAAGATTTTATTTGTCATATACACAATAACAGACACAACGGTTTATTATTGGGTAATTAAATTCTTATTTTGCAACTGCCTGACCAAACTACGCTTACGAAAATAAAAGAAAAAAAAAAAAAATATATATATATATATATATATATATATATATATATATATATAAAATATGAAATATAAAAATATAAAGTGCATATGGAATGCAAAATATAAAGGTAGAGTGAAAAATGAAGAAAACATTTACAAAAAAAAGGAGAGGCAAACAAAAAATGTGCAAACATAGAGGTAGATATACTGTGCAATGTCTTGTGCAAAATTGCTAATATAATCCGTGGCTCAAAGCCTGATGGAAATATAGAGGTAGATGGTGATTAAAATCCATGGTTCAAAAGCCTGATGGCCTGGGGTTAAAAACTGTTTGTCAGTCTAGTAGTCCTTGCTTTCATACTCCTGTAGCGTCTGCCAGATGGTAGGAGCGTGAATAGTCTGTGTTGTGGGTGTGTTTGGTCCCTGATGATGCTCTGTGCCCTTTTTGTGACCCGGGTGTTGTAAATGTCCTGTAGTGGGGGGAGGACAGCTCCACAGATGAACTGTGCCATTTTAATGACACGCTGGAGAGCCTTTCTCTCCTGAGTTGTGCAGTTCCCGTACCACACAGTGATGGAATTTGTCAGGACACTCTCCAATGTGCACCTGTAGAAGTTGCTGAGGAGTTTGGTGGACAGTCCAAATTTCCTCAGCTTCCTCAGGAAGAAGAGTCTCTGTTGAGCCTTCTTGATGGTCTGCTGTGTGTTGTGTGACCAGGTGAGATCCTCACTGATGCGAGTTCTGAGGAATTTAAATGTTTTCACCCTCTCCACCTGAGTCCCGTTGATGTGCAGCGAGGCGTGCTGGTCTCTCCTCCTCTTCCTCGGGTCAATAATCATCTCCTTGGTCTTCTCAGCATTCAAGGAGAGGTTATTTTCCTGGCACCAGGAGACCAGCTGAGCCACCTCCTCCCTGTAGGCGCTCTCATCTCCGCCGGTGATCAGCCCAATGACAGTGGTGTCGTCAGCGAACTTAATGATGGAAGTGTTGCTCTGGGTGGGGGTGCAGTCGTAGGTGAAGAGGGTGTACAGGAGTGGACTGAGCACACAGCCTTGGGAGGTCCCTGTGCTCACTGTCTTGGTGCTGGATGTTCTTGTACTGACTCTGACAGCCTGGGGTCTGTTTGTGAGAAAGTCCAGAACCCAGCAGCAGAGGGAGGATGTCAGTCCAAGGGTGGAGAGCTTCTCAGTCAGTCTGCTGGGGATGACGGTGTTGAAGGCTGAACTGTAGTCCACAAACAGCATTCGAACATAGGTGTCCCTGTGTTCCAGGTGTGACAAGGCTGTGTGGATGGCTGCATTGACGGCATCATCAGTTGAACGGTTCTGACGATGTGCGAATTGAAGGGGGTCTATTGTGTCTGGTATGTCCTTTTTGATGTATGACATGACTATCCTCTCAAAACACTTCATTACAACTGAAGTGAGTGCAATTGGTCGATAGTCATTCAGGCATGTTATATTGTTTTTCTTTGGGAGGGGCACTATGGTGGTGGTCTTGAAGCATGTGGGCACAGAAGACATGGAGAGGGACAGGTTGAAAATGTCTGTGAAGACCTCTGCTAACTGTGTGGAGCAGGCCCTCAAAGCACGGCCGGGGATGTTGTCAGGGCCGGCTGCCTTTCGGGGGTTAGTCCTCCTGAAGACCTTGCTCACCTCGGTGATGGTCACAATAGGTGAAGAGCTCTGTGCTGGCTCTGTTGGTAGAATCCCTCTGTGTTGGTTGGTGTTGAGGGTGTCGAAGCGAGCATAGAACTCGTTCAGCTCATCTGGTGATGTGTTGTGGTTGGCTGTGACCCTGCTGTTCTTCTGCTGGAAATTGGTGATGTGTTGCAGGCCCTGCCACATGCATCTGGAGTCTGAGGTGTTGTAATAACCTTCCAGCTTCAGTCTGTACTGCCTCTTGGCTTCCCTGATGGATCTGCGTAGGTCATATCTGGCCTTTTTATATCCATCTGCATCGCCAGAGGCAAAAGCGGTGGAGCGTGCATGTAGCATGGAGTGTACTTCACTGTTAATCCAAGGTTTTTGGTTAGGATATATTTTGCAGCACTTGGTGGGGACAATGTCATTAATACATGTACTGATGTAGCTGGTGACCAGTGTTGCCAGATTGGGCGGTTTTAAGTGCATTTTGGCGGATTTGAACATGCTTTGGGCTGGAAAACGTCAGCAGTATCTGGCAACACTGCTGGTGACCACAGATGCATATTCCTCTAAATCCACAGAACAGTCTTCTCTCAAAGCAGCAGTCTTAAACACATCCCAGTTTGTAGAACTGAAGCAGTCCTGGAGCACCAGATCAGTCTCTTCATTCCAGACTTTAACAGTTTTACTCACTGGGGGGGCTTGTTTGAGAAGGGCCTTGTAAGCTGGGTAGAGGAACACAGAGATGTGGTCAGACTGTCCAAAGTGGGGGCAGGGCACAGCCTTGTAGCCATTTCTAACATTGCTGTAGACATGATCCAGGATGTTATTGTACCTTGTCGGAAAGCTCAAATGTTGATGGTACTTTGGTAGCACAGTCCTGAGGCTGCAATGATTAAAATCCCCAGCCACGATGAACACAGCATCTGGGTGTGTGGTCCCGTATTTGCCGATGATGTCGTGTAGTAGTCCTAGCGCTGTAGTGCGGTCGGCCCACGGCGGGATGTAAACAGCCAGCATAAACACAGCACTGAACTCCCTCGGTAGATAAAAGGGACTGCACTTCACCATCAGCACTTCAATGTCCGCACAACAGTGTTTTTCAACCACCTGTACATCTGTACACCATCTGTTGTTAACATAAACACACACACCGCCACCTTTGTTTTTACCGGAAGCAGATGTGCGGTCTCCACGGTGCATGGAGTGGGTCTGTAGTTCAATGGCCGGGTATGGCAGGCTTGCAGTAGTCCAGGTTTCTGTAAAAATCAGGGCACAACACTCTCTGATCTCACGTTGAGCTGTTATCCTGGTTCTCAGCTCATCCATCTTGTTCTCGAGCGAGCGAACGTTAGCTAGCAGAAGGCGAGGTAGTGGTGGTCTTGTAGCTCTAGCCTTTAGCCTAGCATGTAGCCCGCATCTCTTACCGCGCCTCCATTTTGGGTGCGTGGATCGTCGGCCGTTTCGCCTACTCGAGTCTGGTGATGATGCGGCCTGCCGGATGGTGTCAGTGTAGCTTCGGTCGCTGTCAGTGATGAGAAGAAAGCTACAGTCCAGAAGGACTGGATTGGGCCCGTGGTGAATTTTACCAATGTCCAGAAGTGTGTCTTTGCTATAGGTGATCCTAGTGTACAAGCACTGAGCATTTGTCACAATCAAAATTACTAAAATAAACAATAAATACAATCGGTGTCGGGAGCGCGTCGCAAACACATTCGCCACGGGGGGCACCATGATGGAATGTGCCTACTAAAGCATGCATACTTTAACAAAGTCCCCATCAGCAAATGGCTTTCCATGGGTAGCTAGTAGGTGAGCTACCTTATAGCTAGCTCGGACAGCAGCGTGGTTGATCTGGGTTTGGCGAAGGAATACATTCTGTTGTGCAGCCAGTCCACATTTCATCCTCCGAATCCTGTCTTCTCTTGTTTGCCCTCGCAAACTAGCATACTCTTTGTGGCGGGTTTCGTAGTGACGACGCAGATTATGTACTTTGAAAACCGACACACTTTCTTTACATACAAGACAAACTGCACGGTCCTTACACTGAACGGAAAAATAATCGGTGGTCCACTGTTCTTTAAAAACTCTGCACTCTCTGTCAGCTTTTCGCTGACTGCTAGCCATTTTGCTGTCCTGAACACTAACAGTTCTCTGCGCGTGCGCTGCCCATCACTGCTTGATCGCGAGCATATGACGAAAATTCAGAAAATATGGATAGTTCATTTTATAACTAAATATCAATTTTAATTGATAAAATCAACAAAATACAAGATGCAGACACATTATTTGCCAAAAAGCAATTTAAAAAAATAGGCCATGACCACTTTTGGGGATTGCCTCATAGGGCCGGTTCAAGTGGTGGGGGGCAGAGGGGCTGGGGGGCCGGTCAAAGGGGGGTGGCGGGTCGGAGTCGGCCCGCGGGCCGTAGTTTGATAACCCCTGATGTACAGGGTCACACACAAGCTGGATCCTATCCCAGTTGACTATGGGCGAGAGGAGGGTTTCACCTTGGACAATTCACCAGGTCACCACAGGACTGACAGACACAAACAACCATTCACACTCACATTCACACCTACGGTCAATTTAGAACCACCAATTATCCAAACCTGCATGTCTTTGGACTGTGGGGGAAACCGGAACACCTGGAGGAAACCCACACAGACATGGGGAGTACATGCAAACTCCACACAGAAAGGCCCTCGTCAGCCGCTGGGTTTAAACCCAGAACCTTCTTGCTGTGAGTCGACAGTGCTAAACACTACACCACCGTGCCGCCCGCATGTTTTACTTTTACAGAAAATTTTAATTGATAAACAACACTGTATACAACTATTAACTGCTGCTTTAGTGAGTTATTGTGACTCTCAGAGAGATGATCTTACCTCAGTGTCTCCAGTTTACAGTGAGGATTCTCCAGTACAGCACAGAGACGCTTCACTCCTGAGTCTCCCAGATTATTATTAGACAGATCCAGTTCTAGCAGGTGTGAGGGGTTTGATCTCAGAGCTGAACTCAGAGCAGCACAGCCTTCATCTGAGACACCACAACCCCACAACCTGCAGAGACACAATGACGCACACTTCATCAACAGATTTTCATCTTGTTTTAATTCTTACTTTAAAGATGATGAGTGTAAAATTAATTTTATTATTCAGAATGTCATGAGGATTTAATATCACCTGTTTATTCTCATTAACAGTGTAATTAATAATGATAATACTGAGTGTTATATTGAGTTTCTCTCCTCTGTTGTGTGTGATATTAAACCATCAGCAGCTGAAGCTGAACAGAGAACAGCAGACAGAAGAAAAGCTGTGAAGGTCAATGGAACAAAAATTTTAATTTATAAACGATATCAGGATATTAAAACAAAAGAATAATTATCATGTAATAAAATCATATTATGATGTAATAAAATTAAATAAGAATGGTGTTTCTAATCAGTTCTCTGTGAAAGTCTGTTTTCACCACTTGAATAAAACCTTTTATCAGGTCATAACAGGCCTCAACATGTACTCTTGTCACCTTTTTCCCTGCAGAGCAAATGCCCTCAAATTTTTGCCCCCTTTGAATTTTCTTTTGCCCTCAAATTTTGCGGTATTTCGGCAAAAGTTTTCAAGTACACAGTTTAAGGCAACACTGATATGTTTTCTAGGGGTATAATTGAGTGATTTAGACAAAAAAGTACATAAATTATTTTTAAAAACATTTATTTCTGCAACAGAGCAACAAGACAAGTCCTGAAAACATGAAACATAAATCATATATGTAAGACTTACATATGGTACGAGTACATAATACTTCTTTTTATATCGAGTTTCGGATACAAAGCACACTTTGTCTTGCCTCACAATGACTATCAATATTGCAAAGATGAATTATAAAATTAAAAACAGTATTGAGGTATTTCACCTGACGTCACAGGGTCACGTGACGCCCCGGTGTCCACCATTTTGGACGGCAAGCTAGCTAATGTCAACAACAGTAGCTGGTATGTTACTGTAGCAATGTTTACGTTCAGTCATTTGGATGACTGTTAAAACCTTTCAGTCTCAAGTTTTTCCTTTACTGGATTTACTAGTTTACTGAGCCAGCCGGCCCCGGAGCGCTAGCTAGCTAGCCAGCCGGCTCCGGAGCGCTAGCCAGCCATCCAGCCGGCTCCGGAGCGCTAGCCAGCCAGCCAGCCGGCCCCGGAGCGCTAGCTAGCTAGCCAGCCAGCCAGCCGGCCCCGGAGCGCTAGCTAGCTAGCCAGCCAGCCAGCCGGCCCCGGAGCGTTAGCCATCCAGCCGGCCCCGGAGCGCTAGCTAGCTAGCCAGCCAGCCGGCTCCGGAGCGCTAGCCAGCCATCCAGCCGGCCCCGGAGGGCTAGCCAGCCAGCCATCCAGCCGGCCCCGGAGCGCTAGCCAGCCAGCCAGCCGGCCCCGGAGCGCTAGCTAGCTAGCCAGCCAGCCAGCCGGCTCCGGAGCGTTAGCCATCCAGCCGGCCCCGGAGCGCTAGCTACCTAGCCAGCCATCCAGCCGGCTCCGGAGCGCTAGCTAGCTAGCCAGCCATCCAGCCGGCTCCGGAGCGCTAGCTAGCTAGCCAGCCATCCAGCCGGCTCCGGAGCGCTAGCTAGCTAGCCAGCCAGCCATCCAGCCGGCTCGCTAGCTAGCTAGCCAGCCAGCCATCCAGCCAGCTCCGGAGCGCTAGCTAGCTAGCCAGCCATCCAGCCGGCCCCGGAGCGCTAGCTAGCTAGCCAGCCATCCAGCCGGCCCCGGAGTGCTAGCCATCCAGCCGGCCCCGGAGCGCTAGCTAGCTAGCCATCCAGCCGGCCCCGGAGCGCTAGCTAGCTAGCCATCCAGCTGGCCCCGGAGCGCTAGCTAGCTAGCCATCCAGCCGGCCCCGGAGCGCTAGCTAGCTAGCCATCCAGCCGGCTCCGGAGCGCTAGCCAGCTAGCCAGCCAGCCGGCTCCGGAGCGCTAGCCAGCCAGCCAGCCGGCTCCGGAGCGCTAGCCAGCCAGCCAGCCGGCTCCGGAGCGCTAGCCAGCCAGCCAGCCGGCTCCGGAGCGCTAGCCAGCCAGCCAGCCGGCTCCGGAGCGCTAGCCAGCCAGCCAGCCGGCTCCGGAGCGCTAGCCAGCCAGCCAGCCGGCTCCGGAGCGCTAGCCAGCCAGCCAGCCAGCCCACCCCGGAGCGCGCTCAGTAAACTAGTAAATACAGTAAAGGAAAAACTTATAACGGGCCATGTCTCAACAGACTAAGTTATTTCAATGACATTTAATAACATTTTGTTTATCCTGAGGACCGAAAGTAAATGAAAATGTGAACAAACCTTAGCTGTCAGTGAACAATCCTGGTGGAAGCAGGTAAACGTCGTTCTCCAAGCCTGCTAACCTCAATTTTTGCAAATACCTCTCCCTCTGCTCGCCCTGTAAATGCCCTACGTCGCTGGATAGTGAAGGTGTTTTCTGCATCTCGCTCCTTTTTCTTTTATGTTTTTCGTTTGTCGCCTTCCTCGCATTCAAACTGATTCGAGCCGTGCCGTCCAAAATGGCAGTGTCACATGACTTGGTCACGTGAGTGAAATACCTCAATAAAACAGGAGTGTGTACTGCAGTACTGTCTCATCATTCAGTCTGCCGTTGCATTCAGGAGGAAATTAAACAACCTGTCCTCCTCATCTACATCAGCTTCCTATGCAGCCTCTGCAAATTGTGGGCGCCGTTCACGCCGTCCCTCCGCCCACCATAGGTGGCCTGCCCTCTCAGCATTAAACGCATCAAGATCCAGGCCCTGTAGAGCAGGGGTTCTCAACCTTTTCTGCTTTAAAGCCCACCTATTCATACTTGTACCGAGTCGGGGCCCATTAAAAAAGATCCCCAATTATTTTGGCTCATCTATTCTATTAGAATCTAATAATCTACTGTAAAGTGTATTCATGGGATGCAACATCACTCCCTGTTACAGATGGGAATCTAAATAAATGCAATAAAAACATTTTTAGATTGTAGGTCTTGTATTTAAAGCTGTACGGATGCAGGTCATTCTCAGTCAGAAGGGGTTAATGATCCAAAAGTGGAGTCTGATCCATTCGCACAAGAACTTATTGCCATGTTTGTGTTCAGCAAACAAGCAGGTTATTAAAACCAAGAAGTCCACTCAAAAGAAGTGGATCTAGAAACCACTCCGAAGGATTTTTCATATGAAAGAAAAATTTACCACCTAAATTTGACATTAGTAGAATAAATTGTGATCATATTGTAGCCGAAACTAAATACAAAGACAATAATTATGCATAATATTAATTAACTTAATGTGAAGATAATCAACCAATTTTCAGCTTTTTTTTAAAGTTTGTGTCTATTTTAGTTTTTTGTATTTGTAATTATTTGTATCTGTACAAATTGCTCTACTGATCAACTTATTGTGTTTAAATAAAGTTATTCATTCATTATGAGGTGGAAAATTATCCTTCTGTTGAGTTCCCTGACGTCTCAAACTACCTGGTGCTGCAGACATCGTTCTACACGGAGACACAGATTAAAACCTGGGAAAACATGGAGGAGAACAACTTTTTATATGTGTCTGGGTTAAAGATCTGGGGATCAGGACACTACAAGATAAATCCTCTATCGTTGTTGCCCGGCTAAGGAGGAGTTTCTGGGTTTTTTGGATCGCATCATTGCGATGGTTGCTATGACGCTAAAAGTTTTGGCATCAGGTGAAAACAAACAACTGCTGCTCAATTCCCAATCCTCCCTGATCTTCTCTTCCAGCAGGCAACACAGATCCATAGAATTACCCACAAATCCCCCCCGTGTATATTCCTGAGATCGTTTCCACCATGTCACCGCTGCTTTAAACCCTGCAGCTCACACAGAGGGCAGTTAGTTTGTGTCTCAGGTGCAGTTTGTGATTAGTTACAGTGTTGTAGTAAATTTCACAGTGATTTCAGACACACTGCAGTCGGATCAAGTCCCGTTTTGTGCTGCAGCTTCTCACATACGTCCATCTGACCCAAAGACTCTGTGACAAATCATCAGTGTGCAGTGAACAGAAACAATCTTCCTCCTCAGGACATTGATGATGAACCTAAAACCTCTGCTTCAGTCTCACTATTAGAGAATGTGTCTTACTGAGGAGCAGGTCATGTGACTCTCAGAGAGATGATCTTACCTCAGTGTCTCCAGTTTACAGTGAGGATTCTCCAGTACAGCACAGAGACGCTTCACTCCTGAGTCTCCCAGATTATTATCAGACAGATCCAGTTGTCTCAGGTGTGAGGGGTTTGATCTCAGAGCTGAACTCAGAGCAGCACAGCCTTCATCTGAGACACCACAACCACCCAACCTGCAGAGACACAATGACACACACTTCATCAACAGATTTTCATCTTAGTTTAATTCTTACTTTAAAGATGAGTGTAAAGTTAATTTTATTGTTCAGAATTTCATGAGGATTTAATATCACCTGTTTATTCTCATTAACAGTGTAATTAATAATGATAATACTGAGTGTTATATTGAGTTTCTCTCCTCTGTTGTTTGTGATATTAAACCATCAGCAGCTGAAGCTGAACAGAGAACAGCAGAGAGACCATGAACTTTAATCAGAGAGAGAGAGAGAGAGAGAGACTTTGACTTTCAAACTTCATTTAATACAAATTGCTTACACATGCATACCATGTCCTTAAAACAAAGTCTTTACCAGTATTTAAAAGTCATTAAAAAAAAAAAAAGAGTAAAAATGCAGCCTTAAATAAATAAATAAATAAATAAAATGCACAACTCTGATAAAATTAACACAGTTAATCAGGCTGCAAGTCCTCTAATGCCGCTTTTCCACTACAAACGCGGCTGAGCCGTGCCGTGCCGAGTCGAGCTGAGTCGGGCTGAGCGGGGCTGTTGGAGTTGCATTTCGACTACAACCGCGCTGAACCGTGCTGGCTGGAAGTGGGTGGACACATTGGGTGGAGTTAGCGAAAGTGGGTGGACGTCACGTGATGTCGTTAAGCAGCGCAAACAGTGACATCAGTGACAGTGGCGGAACAAGTCAGAGCCGGGCCGGGGGCGGGGCAAATGACCGGGCCCTTTATTAAAGCTTATCATAACATCATTTTAGGCTACAAAATGTCCGCAACTGCGGTGTTTACCAATTTCAACACTACCGGGTGCAACTATGTTATTTAGTACATCAAGTCCTTCAAACGAACATGTAACTCAGAAACAAAAAACATTAGGATACTGTA
The DNA here is from genome assembly GCF_027579695.1 of Neoarius graeffei. Taxonomy (NCBI): domain Eukaryota; kingdom Metazoa; phylum Chordata; class Actinopteri; order Siluriformes; family Ariidae; genus Neoarius; species Neoarius graeffei. Next base: position 16,680,478 of record NC_083590.1, on the reverse strand, counting down.
CATGGCTCATAATAAAACATCAATAGCCTATACTGCGCACATTATTTGAAGGGCATACGAATGAGCGCTCAGAGTGGTGACAGGAAGAGTCAGAAATAAAAGGAGGGCGGTGCAAACCTCACTGAATGCACTGTGTTTACCAATTTCAACACTCCGGGGTGCAACTATGTTATTTTGTACATTAAGTCCTTCAAACGAACATGTAACTCAGAAACAAAAAAACATTAGGCGACATACTGTACATGGCTCATAATAAAACATCAATAGCCTACTGCGCGCATTATTTGAAGGGCATACGGCGAGCCTTGCGCTCCGCGAACTCGTCCCCGATGCTCTGTATGTCACTGATTCAGTGAGCTTTTCAGTGGTAGTCTCACGACCCGGATAGTAAACAATAAACATGGAGGACATGGAGTCGTTAGTGTTGCTGGTCTTGGTGCTGTGGCTTGTTGTCACCGACAACGCCAACAAATACTGGCAAGAGCGTATAGATGAGGCGAGGCGCATAAGGCTTCAGAAATTCTCGTAATTCGTAATTATTCTCCTTCCGGGTTTGCGGTGTTTACAGATCCCAGCGCGCTCGCGGGGCGTGTGTGGGCATGTGAGGACACGCCTCCTCACCAATCAGTGCACAGGGGAGTGTCTGCTCACGCCCCCAACCTCAGTCGGCACGGTTTGGCTCGCTTCAGCCCCACTCCAAAACGGTGCGAGTTTTAGGGGCTAAGCAGGGCTGAAACGAGCTGAGTCGTGCTGGTTTTTGGTAGTCGAAACGCGAGCCGTGTCGGGCTGAAGTGAGCTGAAGCGAGCTGAAGTGAGCTGAAAAAGGGTAGTGGAAAAGGGCCATAACAGGCTGTTAAAATTAAGTGTATCATCCTCCAGATAACACACAGCATCTTTATAACACCATATCCTCTCAAAAGCCCCAAGATCATTCATTTCACTGTAAAAACGAAAATCAATTAAAATTCTTGATTTCACCAACATCATAAAAAAACATTAAAATATTGTAACCTGAGTCAAACTCTATTTTATTTCGCCTACTCACATAAATAGCCATTTTGGATTGTCCAAGTAAAAAGTTTAATAATTGACATTTAAACCTGCGCTTCTGGCAATATTTAAACCCTAAAATAAGTTTCCATTAAAAAGTTTTCATTAAAACCACCAAATAACCTTTCTAAAAGGGTAAAAAGAGGTTTCAGTCTCACACATTGCATGAAATCATGAAAAATGGTTTCCTTCATTGTGCAAAAGGGACACTGTTCACTTACACTAGGATTTAAAACTGAAATAAAAGCATTAACCGCCACTGCCCCATGTAAAATCCTCCATTGTAAGTCCCCGCATTTCTTAGGTAATGGTGACTTGTGAAAGACCCTCCATTGTGGTTTAACCTCCTCAGTGATTTGCAAAACAGCACGCCACGGAGTGTCAATTCTTTTATCAAGGTGTTTTTTGTTCATAGCCAGAACACTCAGTTTATACAATACCTTACCAGAGGCAAGGTTACAACCAAGAAAAAATATGGGCTCGGATTTAAGTAAAACACCTGAGGAGTCATCCCAATCTGCAGTTACAGTAAAATTAGGAAATACATCAGAGTCATTTGGAGACAACAAGCCCACAGAAAAATCGTTCAACAACTTATTTTCGTCTTCTGTAAAGAACCCCTTCCACTTTCCAAGAAGATGCTTTATCATTCGTAATGACCTTACTCCTAATTGGTTAGCCACTGGATTCACATTTTGAAACAAAGGACCTGCTAAATTGATCAAGTCATTCAGGGTGAGAACTTTAGCCTCACAGAGGGCAGGAAAAGACTGATCATGTGAGAGGTCTAATATGGACCCATTGATCAAAGGCTCTTGCAGTAACCAAAAAAGAGATGTAGAGCTCATAGTCCTCCCAATCTTGAAAAGACTCCATACTTTAAAAAGGTTCCGATAAAAAATAGGAAATTTCTTCAAGTTCAAACGTTTAGGGTCCATCCAGAAAAGCGTCTTATCGAGCCCCAGCCCCTCAAAAGTGCACAGAATGACAAGTCACAGCTTCCCAGCTGCTCTTCGCAGTCCCACTAAGCAGTCTCTGTATGAACTGTAGACGAAAAGCAGCCGTCCTGCTCTGTAAATGAACCAACCCGTGTCCCCCTTCTTCTCTGGGTAAAAACAAAACACTTTGTGGCACCCAGTGTAGGTTGTCCCAAAAAAAAATTAACCAGAACAGATTGAATTTTTGACAGCACAATGACAGGAGGGTCTATACAGGCCAGCCGGTGCCAGAGGGATGAAGCAACCAGGTTGTTTATTATAAGCGCTCTGCCTCTATAAGACAATTTATTCATTAAAAAGTCCCATCTACCAAGACAGCCTTTCACTTTCTCTAAAACACCTTCAAAGTTTTTCTGCATAAAATCATTATTCCCGATAAACACCCCCAGGTATTTAAAACCTTCTCTGCACCAATGTAGGTCCTCAGGTAAACTGGGTGGACCCTTCTTCCAGTCCCCCATCAACAAAGCCACACTCTTTCCCCAATTTACTTTAGTAGAGGATAGCAATTTAAAATCATTAAGTAATCCCAACATGGCATTCACATCCCTCTGGCTCTTAACAAGAATAGCCACATCGTCAGCATAAGCTGATAATTTAAACTTAAAAGTGCAATTTGGAAGCATTACACCTTCAACCTCATTTCTCAGTTTAATCAAAAGTGGCTCTATCGCCAAGGAGTATAACATCCCAGACAAGGGACAGCCTTGTCTAATACCTCTAAACACTTTAAAAGGGGCACACAAGTCACCATTAACCTTTAGTATGCTTTCAATGTCACGATATAAGACTTTTATATATTTAATAAAATCAGAATTAAAACCAAATGCAGCCAAGACATTCCATAAATAGTTATGCTCAATTCTGTCAAACGCTTTCTGATTGTCTATTGAGATAAGTCCAAAATCTAAATTTAGACGCCGTCCAACATCCACAATATCTCTAATGAACCAAATGTTGTCATAAATCAACCTTCCAGGCACACAGAAGTCTGGTCAGGATGGATGACTTCTCCTACCACTTTTCTAAGCCTATTGGCCAGAACTTTTGAGAGCACTTTATATTCCACACATAGGACAGAGACAGGCCTCCATGACCTTATGTCATTTAGATCCCCTTTTTTTGGCAACAGCATTACCACAGCTCTTCGGCAACTTTGTGGCAGCCACCCACTGGTTAAACTGTCACTGAGCACCTCCAGCAAATCTGTGCCTACTTCAGGCCAGAAAGCTTTGTAGAATACAACCGGTAGACCATCAATTCCCGGAGCCTTTCCACTCTCCATACTTTGGAGGGCTGTAAACACTTCCTCCAGGGTTATCACCCCTCCGAGGATTGCATTTGCCGAGCTGGACATCTGGGGTAAATTGTTCAGAAAGACATTCTCTGGAGCCTGCTCATAGGAGATCTCACTCTTGTAAAGATTCTCAAAAAATGCCCATGCTCTTTTACGAATGTTAGTGTGAGCATACAGAATAGTGCCATCGTCTGATGACAAAGATTGCATTAGCTTTTTTTGACCGTTTTTCTTTTCCAAATTAAAAAGAATTTGGTAGGTGCATCCATGAGTTCAATAGACTGAAAACGTGACCTGACCAGAGCTCCTTGAGCCTTAACCCCTAATAACTCAGCCAGTAAGTTCTTTTTAATTTTCAATTTTTCCGTTACATTGCCAGTTGTGTCCCCTTGAAGATTCAAAATCTCAATCTCTAAGGCAGTCATACGATTGGACATGTCCCTCGTGACATTGAAGCTATACTGTCGGGACATTTTTATCTGGACCTTAGCAAAATCCCACCACTGCTGTATTGACCTAAAAACAGGCTTTGTACTCTTACACTGATCCCAAAAAAAATTAAAAACATCCCTAAAATGCTTGTTTTGCAATAAACTGGAATTAAAATGCCAGTAAGCACTCTTTGGTTTAAAAGTACTAATAAATATGTTGCATGTTACCATACAGTGATCAGAAAACCCAACTGGTACAATGTTACAACTCCTAAAGAAATTAAACTGGTGTTTGAACCCATAAAATCTATCTAGCCTTGCCAAGGACAGCATGTTATTATATGAGTGGACCCATGTATACTGCCTCTGATTTAAATGGAAACTTCTCCAAACATCTACAAGATTGTGAACCTTTAAAATTTCAACTAACTTTTTACGAGATGGCATGTGAGGATCTATATGATTGCGATCTATGCCATTCTCTGTGCAATTAAAATCTCCCCCAACAAGCAAGATGTCTTCACAATCAAGTTTTAAGAACGTCATCCAGGGTTTGTAGAAAAAGTGTGCGCTCTAACGCATCAGTAGGTGCATAAACACAAACAAACACAAAGGTTTTACCATCATATTTGGCTCTTACTTTTAAAAGCCTGCCTTTAATAATTTCATTAATTTCATAGGAGCATGGAATAAAATTGTGGCTAAAAAGAATACCAACACCCCCACTATTTGAGGTGTTATGACTCAAAACTGATACACCCGTAAATTCACTCGCAGTCATCACCATTCCTTATATCTGTGTGAGTTTCTTGAACGCAACATCAATTCTCTTTTGTTTAAAAGTTTCAAACACAATAGCTCTCTTATTTCGTTCCCTTGCTCCATTTAAATTCAACGAAGCAATTAGAAATTCACACATAAGGAAATATAAAATATAGAACTTAAGATACATAATGATCATAGAGAAAAATTACAATTGATTTTTAACATCACTATCATTTAACTTGCCCAGTATCTTTTTTTTAAACGGAAGCCCTCTTGATCGGTAAATCCCCCTTCTGACAAACAGTTTGGTCTTTGCAATAAACTGATCAACATCGGCAAAGTGATCATCAATCCTTACATTCCTTGCATGTTTGGTTTTGGTTAAAAACGCTTTGATATCTTCGACACTGTAATTCTGTTGAGAAAAGCCACTTGTGCGTAGACTGCAGGTAACACTACAGTCAGAAGCATAATCGCTCTCACTATCAGGCACATCAACTGTCAGATTATTCTTCTTAGCTTTGCCTCTAGAGCCTGGATGACCCCTTTTCTTAGACGGCATTTTAAAAACATTTTCAGCTTCTATAGGAGGGTTATGTTCGTTAATAACTTCATTAAAGATTTGTTCCAGTAGATCTGTGTAACCCTGCGAAGCAGCGGGCATTTCAGATTCCGAAACGAGATCCAGTGAGTCACCATCTTCTGGTGTCTCAGCCGGAGGGGCTACCTCTCCTTCACCATTCCCATCACCCGCACCTTCACCCTCCTCGCCCGTAGGTGCCTCATCATTCTCAGTGTTGGGTGTTTCCTGAGATCTTTCGTCACTGGGGATACCCTCTTTTAAATTCACATTATTCGGTTTCACCTTATCTGAACAATTACGCGCCAGGTGCCCCAGCTGTCCACATCCAAAACATTTCATTGTATTTGTGGTCACATAAATCATATAATTAAAATCATCCACCTTAATATTCAGAGAGACTTCGAGTTCTCCCTTGTCTTTCAAAATTATATAAGCGAACCTTCGAAATGAGACAACATGCTTTAAAAGCGGAGATTTGGTTGCCATCGGTATCATTTTTGGGGGAGATACTACTTTTCCGTAACGAGATAAGACCTCTGTAAGCACATCGTTGCTAATAAAAGGGGGCACATTAGAAAGCATTACTTTCCTTGAAGGGCTCGACAAAGGTAAAACGGGGAGAAAGACCTCTTCAACCACTACCCCCGTCTCCACCATTTCGTTTACCAAATCAACAGAAGCAAGGAATAAAACCACTGCCCTGTTCATGCGAGACGCAGACAAAACATTGTCATGACCAATTAAAGCTCCTACAGCCAAACTGATCTCCTGCACTGAAAGAGGTGAATCTATTTTAATCCCATGCTTCCTCGTTAGAAAGCCAAAACACTGCTCAGGTGCACTTCGCGCCGCCATACTTCCAACAGGAAGCAGACGCCTGGCGCGTGCACTTTTAACAAAATTCAAACAACAATAAACTAACAACCGTATACAAAAAAAAGAAATAGAAAGATAGAAAAAAAGATAGAAAAGGGACAAAAGTTTATGGCACGGTGGCCAAACTTTCAGCACGCACTCACTCTCACACACAAGCTCCACTCCACCCACTCGCACCGCACATGCGCAGAAAGAGAGTGAGGGAGGGAGAGAGCCATTTAGTGACAGGCAATACAGTGGTTGAGAGACAGATACAGAGGGATTGTGAGTTTGTAAAGGATGCAGCCAGTACATTATTGAAATGTCCTTAATCTTCAAAATTCCATTGTTCATGTATTCCATCACCATTCCATAATGGTGTGTGTGTTTGTGTGTGTGCGGCGGGGGGTAGAGAGAGGTATGAGTTTTTAAAGGTTGCAGCCAGTACATTACTGAAAAGTCCATAATCTCCAAATGTCCATTGTTCATCATAATCATATGAGAAAGAAAGTCTTACTTATTGCTAGCTTCTCCAAAGTCTTCATAGAAAGGTGGTGTGCAGAGGTATGGAACCCAAACTACACAAACACATTCCTCAACAGCGGAGGTTGAGGCTGTAGCAGACTCGGGCGATTTGAAAAATGTAGTTAGTTTCAGAAGTGCAGCTGTATTCTTTTTGCTTTGTGCCCTTTTTTTCGTTTAGCGCAACCACTCTCATAACTGCGCTTCATCTTGTTTACAGTTCCCTCTGCTTTGGTTTGAATTTCCGTCGCGCACCTGTCTACATTGTCAGATCATGGACTAGTCCAATGTAAAACAACCGGGGTGTGTGTGTGTGCTGGGACAAATACTATATACACATGAATTCGATATTCTGATGCTATTTTGGTGTGTTTTTCCATTTATATCATTGACTACTTAATATCAGAGACAAATATATTACATATATATTGTTTGGTGTTTACTGTGACGGGGCTGACTGTTAGGGGCCCCCAAATTTTGGGGGCCCTAAGCAACCACCTTGGTTTGCCTAATGGTAAGTCTGCCCCTGGTCACTAGTGTTTATTGATGTGACACAGGACAGAAGCAGCCGGATGAATTCTGAGGTATTCAGAGACATACTGTGTGCTCAAATCCAGCCAAATGCAGCCAAACTGATTGGTCGGCGTTTCATAATTCAGATGGACAACGACCCAAAACATAAAGCCAAAGCAACCCAGGAGTTTATTAAAGCAAAGAAGTGGAATATTCTTGAATGGCCAAGTCAGTCACCTGATCTCAACCCAATTGAGCATGCATTTGACTTGTTAAAGACTAAACTTCAGACAGAAAGGCCCACAAACAAACAGCAACTGAAAACCGCTGCAGTAAAGGCCTGGCAGAGCATTAAAAAGGAGGAAACGCAGCGTCTGGTGATGTCCATGAGTTCAAGACTTTAGGCAGTCTTTGCCAACAAAGGGTTTTCAACCAAGTATTAGAAATGAACATTTTATTTGCAATTATTTAATTTGTCCAATACTTTTGAGCCCCTGAAATGAAGGGATTGTGTTTAAAAAATGCTTTAGTTCCTCACATTTTTATGCAATCATTTTGTTCAACCCACTGAATTAAAGCTGAAAGTCTGAACTTCAACTGGATCTAAATTGTTTTGTTCAAAATTCATTGTGGTAATGTACAGAACCAAAATTAGAAAAATGTTGTCTCTGTCCAAATATTTATGGACCTAACTGTATGTGAGAAGCTGCAGCCATGGGCGTCGCCACCATTGAATGTGAAGGGGGCGTGTCCCCCTCACATTTCATAATTCTTCGTTTGAACCCTCCCACATTTAACATAAAATATTAGTTCACCCAGCGCCGTTTCTATTGCTTCGTGAAAGAATCCATTCCACTTGATCGATAAGAGAAAACACAGAGCACTGAAAATCCACTCCGGGTTTTCCGGGCGTTTCTTACAACAACTCACCGCACGCGAGTGAATCTCAGCGCGAGCAGAGACATTTTGGTGCAGTTGCTCGAGAGTGGAGGAGGTGACGTCAGCCCCATTGCAACCTCACAATGTCTGGCTTTTGCTAAAACCTTATTCTTTTGTTCTATGCCCTCAAAATTAACCCTAGGCCACGTTAAATTAATGTTCAACTAAACAATGAAATAAGCTTAGCCTAATGGGGTATTCTTGGCTGATGATGAATTGTTTGCAGTATTTGCTCCTCCCCAGACACAATGGACATAAGGACATTCTTTACAAAGAAGCGGAAAGTCAGTCGAAATTTCCTCACAGGACAGGGTTTTTTTTTGTCCCAATGGAAATGTTAGTGCTGGCTAGTCAATGTTAGGAGCTGTATCAGCTAGCTTAACCCTCCTCTTGTGTTCGGGTCGTCACCGACCCGTTTTCAACTTTGACTTTGTAAACGAAGCCCTTGGGTTTAGATTCTTGCCTCAAGGCTTTCTGACTTTGTCAGCCACCTGTATTTTTACAAAATAAAACAAAAATTATTTTTTCCAAAATTCTGTTATGCTCTAATTAAAAATATAGCACTTGTGGTGTTCGGGTCGTTTTCGACCCGGTTCTTAATAAGTAGTTTATGGAGCAATTATTACAACCAAAACTGAACAAATAAATGAACTGCTAGCTAAAATTGATATAGCTAGCTCCTCTGCCAACCATTCAAGCTTATGAACTAGCATGACATCATGATATTGTGTATATAAATAGCTCACTAGTTTGAAGTTTTTGGGTTATGTTGACATATGTTTTGTGCCATTAGTTCAGCTTAGGGGTCCATTTGGCCCGACCGCTTTTCCCCAATACACTAATCACTCATTTTGTTATGGTAATGAGGCTGTTAGTGGCAGTGTGTGGGGTGAGGGGGTCACACTTCACACACTTCACACTTCAGTGGTGAAGTCATGTTGGCTACTTCTGTGTGAATGTGAGAATGAGGAATAAAAACACATTCTATTCTCACATTCTCTATTCTATTCTATTCCCATGTGACCATAACAACTCATGTGACTGCAACCAGACAATTGTTTGATGGATAAATACCTCAGTGCACATGGACTATCGCTTCAGTTCCCTCAAGAATTTTGTGGTGAAAGAAGCTCCTCTCCAAGGAACGAAGATGCAGAGATTCAACATTCAACAGGCATTGTTAGATTTCATTTCTAAGCTGTAAGGTAACTAACAGCCACATTTCCATAACAAAATGAGTGTCTACAGGGAGGACTTGGGGCCAATTGGCCCTCTTGTGGGTTTTCTAGGTAAAAAGGCCAAATGGCCCCTCTCTGGGACTTCTAGTGCTAGACACACACACACACACACACACAACACAGAGAGAGAGAGAGAGAGAGAGAGAGAGAGAGATTTTTAGGCACACAAATGAGTGTAGGCCTTATCGGTTTGATTTGGTGGATTATTAGGTGTTTGTTTGACCTTACAAATCTATATGTTGTGCCATGACTTGTTCATTTTCATTGTTCTTTGTTTCATGTTATGGTCACATTAAAGTTCATTCACTGAAAAAGATTCTGTTGTTCCTGTTTCTCAGTGGTAATTATATATGGGTCGAAAACGACGCGAACACCATAGATGTAACTATTGTAAATAAAATCAAAAATAAAAACACATGAAAAAAAATTGTTTTTCAAGATATGTTCTAATACCCCACAGTAACAGCCAGGTAACAATAAATCTTTTTAATTATTTGTATTACACTTAAGAGGTTACTTTTTAATTTTTTCCTACTGAAATAAAGGGGTGTACACAGAAAACAATAACCTTAAACCCTTGACAAAAAAATAATAAAACTAATATTTCCATCTAAATGGAAGCCTAAAAGAGTAGTCAAGACATCAGGAAAAAAAATGGTGACAAATCATTGTTACTTGTGACTTTTTTAGCTGATTTAAAAGACGGGTCGAAACCGACCCATGAACACCGGGCATGGTGATAGAAAATAAACACAAGACGAGGGTTAATGTTAGCTATCATTTAATTCAAACCCAGTAGGCCGACCTTACTGTAATGCCAAGAATGAGGTCAAGTCTGCTCTGATGATGTTTATTGATTCCTTGTTTTGTCTGGTCTTTGCCAGTTTTCTGGAAAGTAACATGGGAAATCAGTGTATGGGGAAGGAATAGTAGAAAGGAAAGCAATGGAGAGAGATGGATGTTATTCCAGGTGGATTGTGAAGGAAAGGGGGATAAAAGTTATGAAGTGGTAGAAATTGTGGTGGCCCCAATGTAAGAAGGCATTCTATCTATAAATCTGTTTGTTATACTAATCTGTAAATGTTACTGTAGTACCACCATTGCATGAAGGTTGACAAAACTGCACTTGTTCATTGTGTGAAGTTCTCTTTTATGTGTCGTTGCTTGACACAGTGTAATTTTGTGTTATGAAGACTGTATGATGTCATGTCATTTTTGTTATGAGTATCACTAAATCGGAAAAAAGTAAAACGCACCCACTAAAGTCACTGTTGGTGGTGAACAAAATTGTACCTGTTCATTGTGTAAAGTTAATTTTTTGTGTCACCGTTGCTTGACACAGTGTGATTTAGTGTTATGAAGTTTGCATGATGCCATGCCTGTTCATTGTGTGAAATTATGAATATTCTTATTTTTAAACATATGGTTGAGTGTCACTATTGCTTGGCACAGTGGCATGTTGTGTTACATCTAAAACTAAATTAAAAAGGAAACACAAAATAAAAAGTAAAAGGCACCCATAAGGTTCTTCTCGGAGTGGGATCGGATGGGATCTGATGTGTCCTTATACCCGGGGTAAAGGTTGTGTTCATAAAACTAACATTATTTGGTGCTTCAGTGACACAATAGCAGCCTCCTGTTTGTTTGAGTTTACTGTCCGCTGTAGTGGAATGTGATATGTGATAGTAAGTTTGCAACCAATGTGACGTCACGGCGGTGTTGTATGATGTGTTTTGGCTGTGAGTTCTGAACTGACAATTTTTTAGTAAACCCACTCAACTTCTTTGCCTCATAAAAATGTCAGTTTTCGTTCCTCTCATCTCAAAATTGGCAGTTGTGTGTTTCGACAGTATGTTTATTGAAATACATAAAAAAATGCTTCATGTGCAGTTTAAGTCTTTAAAAGTACATTTTAATTTTTTTCTTGTTTCCTTTTTAATATCGAGGTGGTGTTGTATTTTTGCCATGATGCATTTACAGAATCTAATGACTCAGAAACAACCTACTGAATGCAGTGACTCGCTTGTAGAACCTGTAGAATAAAAAGTGTGTAGAATATGATACAAAGCCTGTAGAAATGCTGATAGAAACACAGTTGAATCAACAAAAGGACAGTGTAGTTGTTTTCATTTTTTAACACCCCACCAACTAATGTTTACATCCCTCACCATGCTTTCTCAGGTTGGACGGGAAATTTGTGTAACAGTGATGATGTTTGTTTGCGGTAAACAGAGCAAACTTTTAAAACAATACAAATCTTTCTTTATTTCAAAATCTCAAACATGGACTTCAGATCTGGCCCTGGGTGCTCTGGTGAGGAACCATCATTTTTATCTGCTGTAGTCATCATTACCATCATCACCACCACCAAGTTCAAACTGAACTGTTCAAAAAATGCAGCAAGCACTTTGAACTTGATCGTTGGCGGAGTTTACTGTGATTGGTTTTCTCCTGTCACAAACACAGCGTATGGCCTCACATTTTAGAAAAGAAACGAAAAATCATCTGCTGATTTGATAGATATGTTTCAGGGTAACGAGTAACAGGAACCTTCAGAGAAATGTCCTGGAGTCAAGAGTCCAATATTTGTCCTTCAAATGTAGTGGAGTAAAAGTCATAATATTCCAAAAAAATTAACACTTGAGTAAAGTATGGATATGAAAAATGTCCTTAAGTTCAGAACTCCAGTAAATGTACTTCGTTCCTATCCACCCATGTTTTGAGTTTCAGGTGATCCAGGTCCCCTTGCATCGTTTTTTCATTAATTGTGCAGTGGTCTCTAGTATGAATGAATGCCCTGTGAGCCGGTTTTGGTGAAAAAAATGCTGTGGTTCTCCTGTTTCAGGCTGTTCTAGTTTAGTGGAGGAGTGGGTGGTGGTAGAACGACAGGATTTCAGCTCTTACTCATTAATATTCATGACATGTAAACGTGTTACCTCTGATTGGCTAACAGCACTGTGACGCTACCTCCAGTGGGTCAGAACAAGCGGATGTGGGTGTCTTTGTAAAAACTGCTTTGATTGGCTATTATGGTCTCAACATCGATGTTTTGACCAATAACAATGTAGATAATATGAATTTTACATCACATTCAACAAGATTTAAACGAGACTGAAGATGGCAACTTACAAATAATGTGGAACATACCCCAACCCCCTGAAATTAATTTTAAAAAATTCTCAACGGATTTGGCATAATATAAAAAGGTCGTTTTTTACTCAGAAAAAGCGGAAATCCGCCGAAAAGCAGAAAACTCTCATTCCTGCCTAGCTTGTGACCATGTCATGTGTTACGGGTCCCATGAACAGGGACCACAGAGACAAATAAATTACCTGTAAAAAGCAGAATAAAGAAGACAGGATGCGTCTCCGTTTTCCTCCAGAATGTGTCTGAGTCTGATTTATTTTCCATAAAATAAAAGCTTTGTAAACAAACATCAGTCTTTGCCATACAATTCAGCAAATTCTTTGTTCACATCATGTACATTTAAATATTCCACATCTGTTCTCTATAAACTCCTTCAGTTTCTCTAATCTTCACATTTCTCTTGACAGTTATATTCAATAACCAAAATAAGTAAATACATTACATATTTGTCTTTTTTCAGTAATTTACTGGTAGAAATCGCTATTCACAGTGCATTATGAAAATCCAGTATGTTGGACGCATGGGCCCTTTAAGCGCGTCTCTCGACTACACAGAATTGCTAATCGAATGCTTGTGCTACATCAGCTAATCAACTCAGTCACTTTTAAATATAACATGAATTATTCACATCTTAACAAAAAATACGTTAAAGGAAAGATACAAATAATAACCCACCATTTGTAAGTGTGTAAAGTGTACAGGCTCATGTTAGCAAGTGCTAAGCCAAGACGAGCTCGACCCGTAATGGCGGCCATGTGGGAAATTTCTCCCTTTACTGTTACGTTTCTCCGGCAATAATTTCGGTGAACCATCTGAACCTCACTTGTTTATGTTAGCGGTGATAAAAAGCAGTAACATAAAAACATTTTTTTAAGTTAACACACTGTTTATTGACCTGTAAAAGCAGGTGGAAAGCAGAATAAGGAAGACAGGATGCATCTCCATTTTCCTCCAGAATGTGTCTGAGGGAGAGGCGGGAGGTGGGGCTCCCTTACCATACCCTCCCCCCCGAACACCTGAAGCAACAACAAATGTTCCGCCCCACTGCTTTTAAATTAAAATTACCCCCTTTAACTGGTTCTTCACTTTTAAACTGAAACTGAAATTGAAACACATACATTAATGAAATTGTCCCATTAATTTGCATAAAATAACATTAATGTGGCCATTCTCTCCCAGGGGTGCCACACATGCATGCTAACGTGGAGAATATGAACATGCTATTTTGTAACAAAAATATTCGAACAAAAAGTTAATGTTTTACTTACAGCTTGTGAGCTGGTGGTCGATCATCTTGACGGTACAGATCCAGGGATTAAATACAACCTCGACGCAAAACCACTACTGAAGGCACTGAAGTTTGAAAAGTCACTGTGGTTGAAATGATCGAACACAGTACTAACCAGTGGCGGCTCCTGAATTTTTTTTCAGGGGGGGCAATTTTCCCCCGTTATGTCTACATGGACCATAAATGTCCACAGGACTGAAGTAAATTGACCTAGGTAGCAAGTCAATAGTCAACCAAACCCAGAAAAACACCACGGTGACTGGAGCCCTCAGTTTTGTCTTTGCCTCGTAGAGCTAACTCGAACACTCCACAAAATTTCACGCATTGGATGAGCCGGTTTAATATATGCCTGTTCTTGCTCACCTCATCATTGTGGCGGTGAACTGCTAGCCTGTAGCCCTCATCCAGCTGTGTAGCGATGTTCACTCTCCCAAAAGCCGAAAATTTCAGGCAGCTGCCCATGTGAATCTTTGATGACTCATGTTTTTTTTATTTTCTCCAACAAATGATGCATGTCCGAAACTCCAGTGACCGTCCAAGCAGTGTTGTCCGTGGAGCCACCTCCAGGGTGGAAAAGTAAGCAGGGGGAGGAGAAAACCGCTGAGGCGTCCTCACAGCCAGCTCGCCAGGATTTGCGCTGGGACCATGTTGAAGTAAAACCTCGAGTATATGATTTCCCCCCCTTGTCAAAATTTGTTTTATGTTTAGATTTGGTCGAGGGGGGTCCAGCTTGTTTTGTTACCAATTTAGCTCGATTTGATCGCTGACTAAATGGAACTTCTTTTAAGGACCGCACTGAATTGCTTTCCGCATCCATCTCACCTCAGAAACTGAGCGGATCGAACGCAACATAGACATATAAACATAGACGCCGCATTGAGCTGGTGGCCCCGTTGCTGGGATACGTCAGAGTGTCCGCCATATTTGACGTGGCAAATCTTCCCTGTAAACCAATTAAAGTAAATGGACTGAACTGCATAAAGCCGCTTTCTACAATAATATTTAATTCGATGCCTTTTATTCACCCATTAAGACACACACGTATATATTTGGGAAACAAACAGGCATCAAAACAACATATATAACTTTTAATGTGATGGTTATAAATAGTGTGCGAAATACCCTGTACACTGCAAACTAGCGACAGATACGCGATAGATAGCTCAGGTAAACTAATCTGTCAGCATACCGTAGCAAGCTACCAAAACTTGAGGCCACAATAACCAACCTACAAGACTGAATATGATAAATGATGGAAATAGTGGAAAAACTGGAAATAGTGAATGAAAATAAAAATTTGCTGTTTTATTTATTGAGTCACCACACAGACCTACTCTCATTGAATAAAGTAAGCTGAATGACCGCCAAACTGCGTTCGGCCAGGTTCTAACGTCATACCAAAACAAAATACATCACTGATTCCTTCACATTCAGAAAGGTTAAAAACATTCATCATACGTTCAAAAACGTTCATCATAGTGTGGCACTGTATTATCTAATTCTCACTGCTTATAACTATACACCTACCCGGTGGAGATGAGCTGGGAAACTGAAGACTGAAGGAACAGTATTGAAAAGTATTTTTCCAGTCTCACCTGTGAAAGGTTAATCCCATGTGATCTCGTTTGGGCAGTAAACCTGTTGGTACAGTTAAACGCAGCACATGACTGAGGCATCTTTATTCTCGGCTACTGTCTAGACCAGTGGTTCTCAACCGGGGGGGCGCGCCCCCCTGGTGGGGCGCGGAGGTACTCCAGGGGGGTCGCGAGTAGGCTTCATGTATGGAGGAAAAAAAAATCCATCAGAGTGGAGACAGAGATTTTAGGTTCATCATCAATGTCCTGAGGAGGAAGATTGTTTCTTTTCACTGCACACTGATGATTTGTCACAGAGTCTTTGGGTCAGATGGACATATGTGAGAAGCCGCAGCACAAAACGGGACTTGATCCGACTGCAATGTGTCTGAAATGTATTACTTTACTTTAGAAATTAATGAAAATGAATTTTCACCAGATAAAAAAAAAAAACTTCCCAACTGACTGTCTCAGATTTGCTTCATACTTTTTGAATACTGTCCCTATTCCCAATAGTGTGTAAAATTCCAGGCTTGTATCTGCATTAGTTTCTGAGATATCAAGGCTTTTAACAGGCAGTGTGGCTCAAATTTTACAGTAAAAACAAGTACAACAGAAAAACATTACAAAGATCAATTCATTATTATTTTTAACTTTTCTTTCTGGTAGCATGAAATTTTTAGGGATAGTGTGGAATGTAGAGTTTCAAAGTTGTTGTTATTATTATTATTATTATTATTATTATTTTCAACTTCATCCCAAGACCACGGGCGATTGCTCTAAGACAACGAGGGAGGCTCAGCCTCCTCTAAAAATGACGAACATCATGTAGGATGAATTGCGCTAGGCTTATGTTATAGCCGACCTTATAACATTGCTATTTCAGATCCAGAATCATAGAAATATATGTGCTCAACCCAACTACAGTGCGAAATCATTCCGTTATAACTTTCCCCAGTTCGCCTAATGTGTGCGTGAGTTTTTCCCCCTCGTGACAGCGCGATGCAGCCCAGCCTCAGTGGATTGGGAGCTATGTGCTTGTCAATCTCAAAATGCAAGATGATTATTGGACAAATACTGCAAAAATGCCCGCCCACGGAGTCTCACGGACTCCCAGCCTCAGTGGACTTCAACGGCAGTTGGGAGCTATGTGCTTTTCAATCTCAAAATGCAAAACGATTATTGGACAAATACTGCGAAAATGCCCGCCCACGGAGTCTCACAGAGTCTCACGGACTCCCAGCCTCAGGGGACTTCAACGGCATTTGGGAGCTATGCGCTTTTCAATCTCAAAATGCAAGACGGTTATTGGACAAATACTGCGAAAATGCCCGCCCACGGACTCCGAGCCTCACTTGGGAGGGACATGGTAGTTTCTGCGAGGAGACTGGTGATTGGTGAAAGCGGCCGGAAATTTTCTTTGATTGACAGCTCGTTTCAACTATAGACAGGCATGCGACAATGTTGCCAGATTGGGCGGTTTTAAGTGCATTTTGGCGGGCTTTGAACGTATTTTGGGCTGGATAACGTCAGCAGTATCTGGCAACATCAGTTCAGTCCCATGCGGATTCGCAAGTGCTGTGGTGTATTGTAAGAGATCGGCTTACATTTCGGTTTCATTCATTACATACGGTTTCTACCAGCTTTTTTAGTTTGTATATATTTTCATTGTAAATAAAGTGTAAATATAGTGTTGCCAAGTTTGCTATCTCAGTTCCAGAAATTTCGTTTATTTGAGTGACTGAACTTGAGGGGGCTAGTCAGCTAGCAAGAAAGCTGCGCACGGATGACAAGCATTGCTGATTTAATTTTGGCGAAGCCATTTGCCAGTCTTCCTTTCGAGGAAAAAATTAAAATTAAAGAGCAGGGTAGACCAACACCTCAAATTGACTTGGTGAAAAAGGTAGGGAATAATACTCGTTCCTTTCAGCTCTCCTGGTACGAGAAAGTGAATTGGCTAACAGCAAGTGACCCACATCAACAACAGTAAATAGGCTACTTTAGTAATATGTCATGGATGGACCAAAAATATAGAATCTATTTAAAATGTTTATGCTCAGTATATTATATTGGAATATATGTTTTTCTCGATATGAATTAAACACAGCTACAATTTGGAAAACATTTTTAAACAAAAACACAGCCGAGGTCAATTTTTAAACAACATGCCACAATTTTAAAATATAAAATGTTAAAATATACCCCCCCCCAAACATCATGTATATTGGACAGTAGGCTAATGGGCCAAAAGAACCTGTTATTTCACAGTTTGTGATGCTGCCAACAATCAGCCAGATCAGAGGCAAGAGTATGGGCAAAATTGATGTGTTTTTTCTTTTAAAATCTGGAAATATCGTAACCGACCAGCCTCCCCTGTTTGAAAGACTACCAGCCGCCACTGCCCAAGACCCCCCTAAATCCAGCCCTGCCGTGGATATAGATAAGTGCTGTGGTGTTTTTTTTGGTTGTTTTGTTTTTTTATAACTGTTGTTGTGGTTTTTCTCAACAGTTTATTGTTGATGAAATTAAATAATGAAGATGAGCTCAAAGTGCAGACCTTCAGCTTTATTTTGAGGAAACTTGCATCCAGATTGGGTGACTGGTGTTGAAATTACAGCACTGTTTATATGTGGTCCTCTTTTTTGAGGGATGAAAAACTAATTAGACAAACGAACATCATAAATTACACTGACATTTTTATTCTTCCGACACTGAGAGGTGAAACTGTGATGTTTTTGGGTTTTCTTTCCATTTTTTCTGAAATTCTTGTTCGCACGCTGTCTCAAGAACGAGTGGCTGAATGTTTATAGGATTTATATGGAATAATCATTGTTTACTTCTCTGATTCTACAATAATATAAATCTATAGTGTTCTATAAATGCACTTTGTAGACTCTGGAGAAACAAGTTTATTGCCCCTGTGTAGTGCACTATAAGTCTAGTAGAGAACCATCTGAGATTCAGTCTCTCTCTGATTAAAGTTCATGGTCTCTCTGCTGTTCAGCTTCAGCTTCTGATGGTTTAATATCACACACAACAGAGGAGAGAAACTCAATATAACACTCAGTATTATCATTATTAATTACACTGTTAATGAGAATAAACAGGTGATATTCAATCCTCATGACATTCTGGATAATAAAATTAATTTTACACTCATCTTTAAAGTAAGAATTACACCATGATGAAAATCTGTTGTTGAAATGTGTGTCATTGTGTCTCTGCAGGTTGCGGGGTTGTGGTGTCTCAGATGAAGGCTGTGCTGCTCTGAGTTCAGCTCTGAGATCAAACCCCTCACACCTGAGAGACCTGGTTCTGTCTAATAATAATCTGGGAGACTCAGGAGTGAAGCGTCTCTGTGCTGTACTGGAGAATCCTCACTGTAAACTGGAGACACTGGGGTAAGGTAATCTCTCTGAGAGTCACAGTAACTCATGAAAGCAGCAGTTAATAATTGTATACAGTGTTATCAATTAAAATTTTCTGTAAAAATAAACATGCAAGCCTCACAGCAAGAAGGTTCTGGGTTCGAATGCAGCGGCTGATGAGGGCCTTTCTGTGTGGAGTTTGCATGTTCTCCCCGTGTCTGTGTGGGTTTCCCCCACAGTCCAAAGACATGCAGCTTCGGAAAATTGGGGTCTCTAAATTGACCGTCGGTGTGAGAGTGTGAATGGCTGTTTGTCTCTGTGTGTCAGCACTCCGATGATCTGGTGTCTTGTCCAGGGTGAACCCCGTCTCTCACCCACCATCAGCTGGGATAGGCTCCAGCTTGCGTGTGACCCTGTACAGGATAAGCGGCTACAGATAATGGATGGATGTAAAACATGCAGAACAAATATATTAGTCATGAAGTGATCGTTTCTCCTCAGAATCACTTCTACTTTAAAGAAATAATTAAAATGTCTTTACAATTAAATATGTGATGATTAAAAATCCAGTCAAGCAGAGATAAATTCTCCAAAACCTGACTCTTCACTTAAACCTTGAAATTATTGACTTTTTGCTGAATCATTTGCACCTCGAGTAAACATAATGTCAGTAACAGTGGGAATGTTTGAGTCATTATTAATAATAGCTTGTGATTGGTGAAGAGAATAGAGACAGTCCAACATGAGAGACATCATCTTCACAACCACTATTACACCAAGATGAAAATCTGTTGATGAAGTGTGTGTCATTGTGTCTCCGCAGGTTGCGGCGTTGTGGTTTCTCAGATGAAGGCTGTGCTGCTCTGAGTTCAGCTCTGAGATCAAACCCCTCACACCTGAGACAACTGAATCTGACTAATAATGATCTTGGAGACTCAGGAGTGAAGCGTCTCTGTGCTGTACTGGAGAATCCTCACTGTAAACTGGAGACACTGGGGTAAGATCATCTCTCTGAGAGTCACATGACCTGCTCCTCAGTAAGACACATTCTCTCATAGTGAGACTGAAGCAGAGGTTTTAGGTTCATCATCAATGTCCTGAGGAGGAAGATTGTTTCTTTTCACTGCACACTGATGATTTGTCATAGAGTCTTTGGGTCAGATGGACATAATGAGAAGCTGCAGCACAAAACGGGACTTGATCCGACTGCAATGTGTCTAAAATCACTGTGAAATTTACTACAACACTGTAACTAATCACACAAACTGCACCTGAGACACAAACTAACTGCCCTCTGTGTGAGCTGCAGGGTTTAAAGCAGCAGTGACATGGTGGAAATGATCTCCGGAATATAGAGTTTAAAAACTAAAATGAGACGTTAATGCCATAGAACTGATACAGTAAAAATGAATAGATAAAAAGGCTTTTAAATAAAAATTAAAAAAGAGCAGAAAAGAACTTCCAAAAAACTGAAAGCCACGACAACAATCATTTTATTTTGATTTTTTAATAAAAAGAATTAATGATAAATGTTAAAATAGTAAATAATCTTCCAGTCCATCTCTGTCAGTGGTGATTGCTTTAAGATGGCACCGGAAGTCCAGCTTCCCCTCACATTTCATTAAAATGCAGCAATGAGGTTCCGGTGACGTCATCCTGAATGGCAGCCTAAAATAGTAGCTCCCTCGCGAAGAGAGTTATTTCACCCCCTTAGACCAAGGCGGCACGGTGGTGTGGTGGTTAGCGCTGTCGCCTCACAGCAAGGAGGTCCGGGTTCGAGCCCCGTGGCCGGCGAGGGCCTTTCTGTGCGGAGTTTGCATGTTCTCCCCGTGTCCGCGTGGGTTTCCTCCGGGTGCTCCGGTTTCCCCCACAGTCCAAAGACATGCAGGTTAGGTTAACTAGTGACTCTAAATTGACCATAGGTGTGAATGTAATTGTGAACGGTTGTCTGTGTCTATGTGTCAGCCCTGTGATGACCTGGCGACTTGTCCAGGGTGTACCCCGCCTTTCGCCCATAGTCAGCTGGGATAGGCTCCAGCTTGCCTGCGACCCTGTAGAACAGGATAAAGCGGCTAGAGATAATGAGATGAGATGACCCCGTTAGACTGTCAAATACTAGGTTTTCAGGTACTACTTGAACAGACAAGAGGGGCAAGAATGGGGAAGGAGCAAACAAACAAAGAAAACACCAATGCATTGCTTGCAAATGAAAAAAATCCGGAGAACAGCTCCCCTACACAGGCACAAAATGGCGGAGCTAATGCTAACCCTTACTCAAATGACGCCGCAAGTCTGACCAAAGTTTTGGAGGAAATTCGAGACTTCCGAAGAGACACAAAAGAACAACTAAACGATATTAAATCCGAGATCACTAACGTGAACCAAAAAAATAGCGGAGGCAGAGGTGCGAATTGAAAAAGTGGAAGGCTGTGTTCAAAACGCAGAGCAATTGTTGAACAAGATGATAAAAGTCACATATCAGCAAGAAAACAAGCTACTCAATCATGAAGGGAGATCCCGACGGGAGAATTTAAGGATATACAATGTTCCCGAAGGAGCTGAGGGATCATCTATGGTGGAGCTTTTGGGAAAACCATTACGGGGCACGCTGGCGATTTTCCCCCCAACCGAGGAGCTTGATATCGAGAGGGCGCACCGCGCACTGGCGCCAAAACCCGCTGGAGACAGGGAAGATAAGCTGTGGTCAATAATAGTCAAATTCCTCCGCTACAGGATTAAAAAAAGAGATTCTGCGCAAGGCTTGGGGAAAGACGTTTTCTCTGAACGGGAGGCTAATATACTTTGAGCAGGATTACCCCACAGCAGTCCTGCAGAAGAGGAAGGAATCTGCTAAGGCGAAGTGAGTGTTAAAGCAGAGAAATATCCGCTTCCAGACTCCGTTCCCAGCTAAACTACAAGTGTTTTACGAGGATGGGACGCAACTGTATCAGACAGCAGAGGAAGCGACCATAGACATGAAGGACAGAGGGCTGCCAGTCAGCGTGATTGCACCGAGGGAGAGTCTGGCTGAGCAGCTGTCCCGCTCCGCCTGGGAAACAGTGGGAAGACCGAGCCGGCGAGGGACAGGTGAGGAGCGAGAGAAAAGTATCGAGGAGAGACTGCGAGCCTTCAGAAGACAGCCCTCACCCTCTCCAGAGGAGTTATAAGTTCTGATTGACTTTTAAAGTGTCAGAGCTAAACAGAACTTAAAATAGGCGGTGTTGTGTTCACTTCAAGATATTTGCATTTATACCTTTACCCCAGTTAGGTGAGAATATATACAGGCGAGGGAAGCATAAGGACACATTTTCTGTGGAATGAACAGAGACCTTTTTCCTCCTCTTTCCGAGTGCCATGGTGGGGGCCCTCAGCCAATAGGTGGAAGAGGCTTTCCCCCGCAGCTGGACATTTTATCTAGCTTAGCTCAGGGTCATCTATTAGAGACCCCAGTTTTGGAATCACATTTTTTTTTCTTTATCTTTTACTTATGTTTGGTGTTCATGTTTGTTCAGGGAGTGGATCTGTTCAGTCTCATTTTATTCTGTTGATACAATTACAAGTGGGGCGGCACGGTGGTGTAGTGGTTAGCGCTGTCGCCTCACAGCAAGAAGGTCCTGGGTTCGAGCCCCGGGGCCGGCGAGGGCCTTTCTGTGTGGAGTTTGCATGTTCTCCCCGTGTCCGCGTGGGTTTCCTCCGGGTGCTCCGGTTTCCCCCACAGTCCAAAGACATGCAGGTTAGGTTAACTGGTGGCTCTAAATTGACCGTAGGTGTGAATGGTTGTCTGTGTCTATGTGTCAGCCCTGTGATGACCTGGCGACTTGTCCAGGGTGTACCCCGCCTTTCGCCCGTAGTCAGCTGGGATAGGCTCCAGCTTGCCTGCGACCCTGTAGAAGGATAAAGCGGCTAGAGATAATGAGATAATGAGACAATTACAAGTAAATACACATGGCTAGTAAAGTCAAATTCATCTCGTTTAATGTCAATGGGCTGTTGAATCCAATTAAACATAGTAAAATCCTATCTGTAGTGAGGACAGAACAAGCCCATGTAGTTTATTTACAGGAGACCCACTTGACAGATAGGGAGCATGTAAAATTGAAAAAAAAAAATGGGCTTCACTAATCTGTTTTTTCTTCATACAAATCATCACATAGGAGAGGAGTTGCTACCCTCATTTCAAACAAGCTAAATTTTGAAAAAAAAAAGTATTCGAAATGGGTGATAAGGAGGGCAGATTTATTTTAGTAAGGGGTAAGATAGATGGGAATCCAATTACCCTTTTGAACATCTATGCACCCCCAGGGAGTGATTTCAGTTTCTTCCAGAAAATCACTAATATTATGGTAACGGAAACAGAAGGCCTTTTGGTCTGTGGAGGGGATTTAAATATACATCTACAGCCAAAGTTAGACTCGTCTAGTAGAAAAACCCATGATATGAAGTCCCTATATAAGAAAGTAAATATACTTTTTGAGGAGGTGGGCTTAATTGACATATGGCAAGACTTTTTCCCTAACAGAAGGGATTACACTCACTATTCTGCCCCTCACTCTCTCTACACAAGAATATATCATTTCATAACATTTGGGAAGGATAAAGATAAAATACAGACTTGTGGAATCGGGACAATAGATCCAAGTGACCATGCACCAATATACTTATCCATTGATCTTAACCTGCGGTCAAAAAATAATACATGGAAATTGAACTCAAGCCTGCTGAATGATCCGTCTTTTAAGACACAAATTAAATCTGAAATTAGTCTCTCCTTAGAGTTCAGTGATACTGGAGAGGTCTCACCTCCCATGTTATGGGATACTTCAAAGGCTGTTCTCAGAGGGAAAATTATAGCAATATCTTCATTTAAAAAAAAATTGGAATAAAAAAAAATTAGAGGACTTTAAAAAACAAGCTAAAGGAATTAGAAGGAAAGCATACAGTGGGGAAAACAAGTATTTGATCCCTTGCTGATTTTGTTGGTTTGGCCACTAATAAAGACTCAATCAGTCTGTAATATTAATGGTAGGTGTAGTCTAACATGCTGAGACAGAATATCACAAAGAAAATCAAGAAATCGACTAAAGAATTTGTATTAATTTATTTGAATTTTATTGAGGAAAATAAGTATTTGAACCCTCTTGCCAAAAGGACTTGGTACGTTGTGGCAAACCCCTTATTAGCAAGCACAGAGGTCAGACGTTTTTTGTAGTTGATGACCAGGTTTCTGCACATATTAGGAGGAATTTTGGTCCACTCTTCTTTGCAAATGACCTCTAAATCATCAAGATTCCATGGCTGTCGCTTGGCAACTCTGAGCTTCAGCTCTCTCCATAGATTTTCTATAGGATTCAGGTCCGGAGACTGGCTGGGCCACTCCATGACCTTGAT
The DNA here is from genome assembly GCF_027579695.1 of Neoarius graeffei. Taxonomy (NCBI): domain Eukaryota; kingdom Metazoa; phylum Chordata; class Actinopteri; order Siluriformes; family Ariidae; genus Neoarius; species Neoarius graeffei. Next base: position 16,656,522 of record NC_083590.1, on the reverse strand, counting down.
ACGTTTCTTCTTCAGCCATTCCTTGGTTGCCTTGGCTGTATGCTTTGGGTCATTATCCTGCTGGAAGACCCATCCACGACCCATTTTAAGCTTCCTGGCAGAGGGAAGGAGGTTTTCACTTAGGATTTTACGGTACATGGTTCCGTCCATCCTCCCATTGATACGGTGAAGTAGCCCTGTGCAGAAAAACACCCCCAAAGCATAATGTTACCACCTCCATGCTTGACAGTGGGGATGGTGTTCTTGGGGTTATAAGCAGCATGTCTCTCCCTCCAGACATGACAGGTTGAATTGATGCCAAAGAGCTCAATTTTGGTCTCATCTGACCATAACACCTTCTCCTAGTCACTCTCCAAGTCATTCAGATGTTCATTGGCAAAGTTCATGTGCTTTCTTAAGCAGGGGTACTTTGCGAGCACTGCAAGATGTTAGACCATTGCGGTGTAAAGTGTTACCAACTGTTTGCTTGGTGACTGTGATCCCAGCTGCTTTAAGATCATCCACTAACTCTACCCGTGTTGTATTAGGTCTATTTCTCACCGTTCTCATGATCCTGGAAACCCCACGAGGTGAGATCTTGTTTGGAGCCCCAGACCTAGGTCGATTGATGATCATGTTGTGAGTCTTGTACTTGCGCACAATTGCACCAACAGTTGTCACCTTAACACCCAGCTTCTTGCTAATGGTTTTGTAGCCCATACCGGTCTTGTGCAGGTCTACAATCTTCTCCCTTAAATCCACAGAAAGCTCTTTAGTCTTTCCCATGTTGGAGAGTTTCGAGTCTGACAAACTGATTGATTCTGTGGCCAGGTGGCTTTTATACAAGTCATTAGTGATATCATGTGTCTTCAATTTAGGTGACAAGGTAATTTGGAGAGTCTAACTTGTCTGTATTAACGAACTCTTGATGGTTACTAGGGGATCAAATACTTTCTCAATAAAATACAAATAAATTAATATAGATATTTAAAAGTTATTTTCTGGATTTTCTTTTTGATATTCTGTCTCCACATGTTAGAATACACCTACCATTAAAATTACAGACTGATCAAGTCTTTCTTAGTGGGTAAACCAACAAAATCAGCAAGGGATCAAATACTTGTTTTCCCCACTGTAAATTGGATTTGGCACAGGATACGTTAAGAGAAATTAGAAATATCAGGAACGAAATTAATAGTCTGGCCACACAAGTAATCAAGAAAAACTTAATGTTTCTGAAACAGAGACACTACGAAAGTGGCTCTAAATCTATGAAAGTATTGGCATGGAAACTGAAAAAGATAGCCGAAAATACAATTCATAAAATTAGGGATCCAAGAACAGCAGTGATTAAAAAATAAACTAAATGAAGTTCAGGAAGCTTTTGAAGTGTTTTATAAAACCCTATATTCTGAAGTCCCTGGTAGGAGTGTAACCCAAATTGACAGCTTCCTGAATCCCCTAGATTTACCCACTCTAGATGAACAAAATGAACTAATGACTGTGGATATAACTGAAGAATTAAAAGTTGCAATTAGTAGGCTTAAATTAAGCAAGTCACCAGGATCTGATGGTTACACGGCAGAGTGGTACAAAGAATTTAAAAAAAGAACTAATACCTGTTTTACTTCCCGCACTGAATTGGGTTTAAAAAAAAAAAAAAAAAAAAAAACCCCACCACCCAGCTGGAAGGAGGCAATAATTTCAGCCATACCAAAAGAAGGCAAGGATAAAATGGAGTTTGGATCTTTTACGCCAATTTCTGTTCTTAATATAGACTATAAACCATTTACCTCTGTCACAGCCAAACAATTAGAGTTCCTACCAACATTGATACATAAAGATCAAACAGGTTTCATACGTCAACACCAAACACAAGACATTATTAAAAAAAAAAAAAAAAAAAAAAAAAGACACTACATATTATAGATCATGTACAAAAAAATAAAATTAAAGCAATTGTGATGAGCGTAGATGTTGAAAAGGCCTTCGATTTGGTCAACTGGAACTTTCTCTCCAGATTCCTAGATTCGGCTTCCATGATACAATTATTAAAACCATACAGGCACTATATGACAATCGGACTGCTAGGATTAAAATCAATGGATGTTTATCAAATAATTTTACCCTAGAAAGGGCACCAGACAGGGTTGTGCATGGTCACCATTACTCTTTGCATTATATTTGGAACCACTAGCTCAGTACATTAGACAAACTGAAGACATCAAGGGAATCACTATTAAAGGGATGGAATATAAATTGGCCTGCTATGCGGATGACATTTTGATCTACCTTGGGCATCCAACGTACTTGCTACCTAAATTGATGCAATCATTTGAGCAGTACGGTCAATTATCAGGGTACAAAATCAATATAAGTAAAACGCAGTGACTCAATTATAGCCCACCAGGAGAAATCAAAAGTTGTTACCCCTTAGCATGGCAAACAGAGTCTTTTAAATACTTAGGCATCAACCTACCAAAAGATCTTACAAAATTATCAGAACACAACTATCAGGATGACATAGCGAGATGGAACTTAATTCCTTTCTTCAGCCTTAGTTCAAGAATTGACTTAAAATAAATATATTGCCAAGACTTTATTTATTTCAAACCCTGCCAATAGAGATTAATCAAAACCAATTTAATGAGTGGGACAAAATGCTATCTAGGTATATATGGCAAGGTAAAAGACCAAGGGTCCGTCTCAAAACTCTACAGCTAGCTAAACAAAAGGGAGGATGGGGCTTGCCTTATTTTAGATATTATTTGGCAGTGCAGATGAGAGCAGTGATATGCTGGTGCAACCTGTCATATACTGCTCAATGGAAAAACATTGAGGAAAAAACACCCTCCATCCCCATACAGGCAATCTTAGCTGATAACCTACAGACCCACATAAATAACATTGATATCCCATGGGTGAAATGGACCCTTAAAACATTGAAAACTATCATAAAGGAACATGAACTTGAGAGCGATATTACAACTCTTAAATGGTGTGCTCATGACTCAGTTTACACCTAATAAATTGGACTCTAGATTCAAGGACTGGATAGCTAAGGGTATAACAGCCTTATGTAGTGTAATGAAAGATGAAAAATTGCTCAGTTTTGAAACGCTTAAAAGGACACATTTATTAGAAAAGCAAGACTTCTATCAATACCTGCAGCTGCGGCACTACGTTGATACGAAGATGAAAAATGTAACAAAAACAAACACGTTTGACTGAATTGTTTACAAAAGTCTATAATTCAGAAACTATTTCATGCTTGTATAAGCGACTGTCAAATTTGAAACCACATTCAACTTTATATATTAAAATAAAATGGGAGAAGGAAGGAGGCAAAACTATATCTGAGGAAGAATGGACAACAATATGGAAGTATCAATGGATGTGTACCAGCTCAAAGAAGTGGAGGGAATTTGGCTGGAAAAGCCTGATTAGGTACTTCATTACGCCTTCTCAGAAGTCTCACTATGATAATAACTCCCCTGTCTGTTGGAGGAACTGCGGAAATCAAAGTGCAAACCATTACCATGTTTTCTGGGACTGCCCAGTCATGAAGGACTATTGGAGAGAGATACACAATGCCCTACAGGATATCTTCAAATGTGAAATACCCCTCGAGAGTAAGATTATGTTTTTCGGACACATACCTGAGGAATGGCCGAAAAGGGAGAAACACTTAATAAATATATTGCTGGTGGCCTGTAAAAAGAGTATTACCAGGAAATGGTTATCACAGGAGAGCCCAACTTTAAATATATGGATGGACATTACAATGGACATTTATAAAATGAAGATAACAGCTTTCATTAATCACAAATTGGAGAAATTCGCTTCACACTGGGAAAACTGGGTCAAATATGTCACGCCCCATAGGCCTGATTTTATTTTCACAAACCAGTGACCGTGCTGGATAAAAAGGATCACTCCCTACTTGTACATAGGTTTTTTTTTCTTCTTCGTTTATTTCTCTTTTCATTCTTCAGATACAAAACAAAAATGCTATTTGGGGCAGACAACAGATGTAAGATGTATGAACATATGATGTACCGGATGTGAATGTCTGATTCTGAATGTCAATAATAAAAAAAAAAATTACAAAAAAAAAAAAAAAATGCAGCAATGAAACATTTCCCAAAGTGTCTATTTTATTCATCAGTCTTGCTGTCGTTCAATATTTTAGTGAATCAGATTGATGGAGTATCTCACTGCAATATCGCGCTGTTTGTTCATTAAACTCACACTGTTTAGTGGTGAACAGTGCAGCCTGTGTGAAAAGCCCCTGACACAGAGCTAACAGACCCCCACTGAAGCCTCTGCATCCATTAGTGTCTGTTAGGTGTTTGTGTACTCGCTGTTTTAATGAGCAGAAAGACGAAAGCTCATTGGACAACAGGATTTAATGCATCATTTTGAGCCCCGCCCAGACACACGGCTTCACTGGGAGGGAATGGAGTGTGGGCGAGTGGTTTTACACAGAAGAAAAAAACATCTCAGCATGAGAGAGAGAGAACTGTAATGAACAGACGTTTTCTCTTCTGAAATTAAAATTCTTTCACATACTTGGAAAAATTCACAAAATGTTTTCATAAATAACAGGGAATTTTTTAAAAATTATTTCACTCCTTGTGTTTGCAAAAAAGTTTTTGAAGACTTTGACATTGCCTGGTTTTCTTTAATAATAAAACATGGTCTAATCTTCATCCGAGTCAGAATCGTAGACAAACACATTCTGTCTAAAGAAAAGTCACACTTGTTCTCGTCAGTCCTGAATAAACCATTTAAACATTCACACTCTGGGGTTTAAAAAGTGTGTGAACCTCTGAGCGAACGACTTCTCCAAGAGCTCATTAGAAAGCAAAGCAAAAACATCAAAGCAAATCTTGATGTTCATAAACTGAGGCAGTGAAGTGTGTGTCATTGTGTCTCTGCAGGTTGTGGTATTGTGGTGTCTCAGATGAAGGCTGTGCTGCTCTCGCTTCAGCTCTGAGATCAAATCCCTCACACCTGAGAGAACTGGATCTGTTTGGGAATAAAATAGGAGACTCAGGAGAGAAGCTGCTCTCTGCTCTTAAGGATGATGAACATTACAAACTACAGACACTCAGGTAAGTAATAACCTTTTTAGGTGAATGTTGGGAAAAAGAATAATTTAATCTCATTTTCATCTCATCTCATCATCTCTAGCCGCTTTATCCTGTTCTACAGGGTCGCAGGCAAGCTGGAGCCTATCCCAGCTGACTACGGGCAAGAGGCAGGGTACACCCTGGACAAGTCGCCAGGTCATCACAGGGCTGACACACAGACAACCATTCAACACTCACACCTACGGTCAATTTAGAGTCACCAGTTAACCTAACCTGCATGTCTTTGGTAATGCTGTTTGTTGTTCAGTAAAATTGATTTAAAATTCATCTGAAAGCAGAAGATGGAGTCAGAGTCTCCAAAATGTCCTGTCTGAGTGCATGAGTGTGATTGTAAATGAGCACCTCGTCTCCTTGTGACACCCTGCTGTCTCTGACTTCATCCTGCTGCTTTTGTCTGAATAAGATGATCTCAGCTTTTCCCTGTTTCTGATCAGCAGCACACTTTCTTCTCAACTCTCCTCAAAACTCAGTAAAATGATCATCTTTAATGCCACACTGCCACAAATATGTGATTTAAGGAGCCACTTTACTCACTTTGACACTCCTTCCTGCTCTCCACCTCCACACCGTGTCTTCTGTCGTTCCTGTAAAATTCACCTCGGCTTCTTCTTAAAGTCTGCACTTAAATCTACATGTAGAACAAGAGATCAAACCCACCGCAGTGTTAGTTACTGTTTAAAAAGCTCCAAAGCCTGCGATTGGATAAGAGCAGTGATATGATGGGAAACATCTGCTCACTTTCCTGTTAGATCTTGTGGAAGTTCTCATTTGTTGGAGCTCCATGTTAGAACACAGATATTATCTAAGACTGAATAAATGTTGAATTAAATTATAAAACAGGAGATAACAATGTTTCTCTTGGAGCAGAGATGATTACATGCTGTTGGTCATGAAGTACCACAGTCCAGTGTGTGGGGATTAATCCACGTTTTTCTTTTTTCAGGTTTTGATGAACATTTGTGTGTGAGATGAAGACTCTGGTATTCCTGCATTTCCATGTTGGGGAACAGACAACACCTTCATAATCACATCAGTCATTTAGTTCTAACAAATGAAAGAGACTCGGAGACGTGGTCAGTGTGTGTTCATGGTGCACAGTGAATCAGACTGCACACAATTCTACACTGAATGTGGAACAACTTGTGATCAGCATGAAACTGCCTGGACCTCAGTCCCTTAAAAACCCTGAAAGAGCAGGTGAAAAAGCACAGGGACTCGAGCTGAACCCAGTCAGTGGAAGAGGGAGCTGAAATGGACAGCAACAGTTTCAGGACATTGGTGGGATTCTCACCTGACAGGATCAGCATTTGGGGAGTTAATCTGAGGAAGCCCCGAGGAGACTCACTACAAGGCACATTTATCACTTTGTTCTTTGGTTGGTATTTAATATCCACTCACTGAGCACTTTATTAGGAACACCTGGATGGAATCACCTTGTTGATGAGAGGGTTCACCGGAGAACGGCCAGACTGGTTTGAGCTGACAGAAAGGCTACAGTAACTCAGATAATCACTCTGTACAATTGTGGTGAGCAGAAAAGCATCTCAAAATGCACAACACACTGAACACTGAGGTGGATGACCACGTCGGGTTCCACTTCTGTCAGCCAAGAACAGAAAGCTGAGGCTGTAGTGGGCACAGGATCACCACAACTGGACAGGTGAAGAGTGAAAAAACGTAGCCTGGTCTGATGAACCTTGATTTCTGCTGAGGCTCACAGATGGTGGGGTCAGAATTTGGCACCAACAGCATGAATTAGTGTTCCTAATAAAGTGCTCTGTGACTGTAGATTAGATCTTTGTTCCAGGGTCAGACCAAAGCTGTTCATTTTTGTTCTTAGTTTTTTCCTCTAGATTTTGAAGAACTAAATATATAAATACAGTGATTATTTTCTGTTGTATAAAATTAGTTTCTGTATTTAAACTGATTCTTTTAGCAAAAAAAGCCAACAGTTATTGAATATAAATCTATGCACAACACATGGGTGTTAGTACTCAGACGTAAAAATGGATTTTCATCAAAATCGAATAGCAAAACTTTCATTTTCAGCATCTGTGTCATTAATGATTCATTGTAAGTGTCAATACTTTGTCCCTTGTCTTGTTCCATGGTGGTTTGTGTTTGTCACTATTACTCAGCAATGCTCATGTTTTTAATGCGTCTTCATAAAAATTGATTGAATCCAGCCTTAAGGAGGACTAAACACGGGTCGACATCAGAAACAATCATGTAACTTTGGATAGATTTTCCTAAAAATATGCCACAGTATTTAGAAATCGGTGCAAAAAGGAGAGAATTAAATAGTTGGACCAGGGCATTAAAAATAAATGGAGGGATAAATGGCTAAAAGAAGTTGATAAATATGTTCAGCCACGAGAAACATGACATCAGAAACTTATTGACAAGTCTGGAGTTGTGATTTGCCTTTTATGTAATGAGGAAAAGACCTACAGCCAGAACCGAAAGAAGGTGCTTTTAAAGCATACAAATGACGACCAAAATGATGAAAAAGCCGTTGGTCAGCAGGCACTCACACAGACGTTGGCAGGTCAGTAAACAGACGTAACTGAGTAATGAACCGATTATTGCTCACACGCCATATTGACTGGCACAGTAGATTGGGTCGACCCCCTTCCTACACCCTTACACTGAAAAGCAGGAGCCTGAATTTTGGAGAAATTTTTTAATCTGTTGACTGGTGAAATAATGTGTTGGATTTTACTGTTTACAGATTTAACGAAATGTTACCTAAAACTGGCTTTATAAACTTCTCTATTTGTAATAGTTCTAATGAAGTTAGAATTTATATAATTTTGAATGAAAAATTGAATTTTGGGAAATTTAAAAAAATGAAAGATTATTTCTGGATACAAGCCATATGAATGTAAAGCAATTTTTTTTTAATCTTTATTTTTAGGAAAGATTTCACTTATTCTGGAAAAACTTGAGAATGTTGAATTTTAAGATTTACTCTGAAAAGTACATTTTATTAAAATAACATTTACATAAAGCTCCTGAACTTGCAAGATAAAATGTAAATGATAAAGTAGAACCCAGCTGATATAATTATAAGTGTACCCCATGCATTTAAAGTGCTAGTATTTTGTTTTTCATGATACATGTATACTTTTTTAAATCCTTCTCAGAAAAAAAGTGTAAGGCAGTGAACCCCAGGGCAACTTCCAACCCTGGCTCTGCTTTTTTTTGGTTGTCTGGTGTAATAAAATTACAGATGTAGATGTCACCTGAACGCAGGCACACACCAGGCTAGAAATCCCAAGACACACACCACTACACAGAAGCCATCATTCAAATAAAAATTACAATGATTTATTTGTAAAATTCAGTCTTGCCACCATATGGGCTGAGAAAAGAGGTAATAGGCTACAGCCATGGGCGTAACCACCATAGGCACTGGGGGGGACATGTCCCCCCCAATATTGGGAAAGTACCAATCTGTCCCCCCCAATATTTGGCGTATTAAATCAATATGAGACAAATAATATGCCATCCTGAACCATGGCTATATAATGAATCCTTCACTTGTTATGTCCGATTTACTTTCAATTTAGGAAGCACAGAGAAACAACAAAAAAAAACCTTTGCGACCACCCCCTATGATTGTGCACTTGGGTCAGCCCATGTGGTTCGTTGGTTTGAAAATCCACTCAGTCGGACTGTCAGGTAGGCTGCTGGTGGACACATTCAAATGGCGGTAGCCGCAAAGAAAAGGAAGGACCCATGGGCGTAAAAATGCGTATGGACGCGTCCATACCAATATTCAGCTGAGTTTAAAATGTCCATACCATTTTTGAATGGAGAAGCCGCGATGCGGGAAACGCTGAATCGCTTCCAGCTGATTTTCAGTTGTGAACAGACCTCTCAAAGACGGCTGACTATTGGTGGGGACAGCAGGTAAAAAAGCTTTATGAAGCTTTGATTGGCCCACCTCCCGTTGCCTTGACATTGCTATGGTTTTTGATTGGCTCACCTCCCGTTACCTTGACGTTGCTATGGTTTTTTGTTGTCATTGGCTGTAAGCAGTAGCAAGCGGTAAAATCAGCATCCAGCTCGCTGCTACAGCAAAACAGCGCACAGGCAGTGATGTCGGGCAATAAAAGAAAACGTAAGGAGGACATATGACATTTTTGTCATATGATCCTGTAACAGCAAGGAGTTTCTGTTTGCAATCTCTCTCTATGTCTGTCTCTCTCTCTCACACACACTAATAAATGCTTGTAGGTAATGCTAAATCTCATCTCATTATCTCTAGCCGCTTTATCCTGTTCTACAGGGTCGCAGGCAAGCTGGAGCCTATCCCAGCTGACTACGGGCGAAAGGCGGGGTACACCCTGGACAAGTCGCCAGGTCATCACAGGGCTGACACATAGACACAGACAACCATTCACACTCACATTCACACCTACAGTCAATTTAGAGTCACCAGTTAACCTAACCTGCATGTCTTTGGACTGTGGGGGAAACCGGAGCACCCGGAGGAAACCCACGCGAACACGGGGAGAACATGCAAACTCCGCACAGAAAGGCCCTCGCCAGCCACGGGGCTCAAACCCGGACCTTCTTGCTGTGAGGCGACAGCGCTAACCACTACACCACCGTGCCGCCCGGTAATGCTAAATGTTTACTTATATTTACTGTAACAGCAAGGAGTTTCTGTTTGCAATCTCTCTCTCTCTCTCACACACACACACACACACACACAAATGCTTGTAGGTAATGCTAAATGTTTACTTATATTTACTGTAACAGCAAGGAGTTTCTATTTGCAATCTCTCTCTCTCTCTCACACACACACACACACTAATAAATGCTTGTAGGTAATGCTAAATGTTTACTTATATTTACTTTTTTCTTGCTCATTGTTTGCATGTATATGTATGTGTATATGCGTATGTATGTAACCTCTGCAATAAAATATAAAAATGTGAAACAATTGTCACTTAACCCTTTCAACTTAATGAATAAACATTTTTGCAAAATGCAGTACAACTACCAAAACTCTTCACACTTCTACCACCCATACCTACATTACTTCCAGATTCTGAAATTGCAGTAACTCAAAAGGAAGCACATGATGTTTCAAATGTGTGAAAATAGTCAAAGTTGTGTGAAAATGAAGCAGCAGCACATAATTTTGATTGATTGTGTTGTTGTATTTTGGGTAGGTCATCCACTACAGCGAAATTCACAGCAACTTCAATGTCCGCTTTCTCTGTGTGATAATGTATTGCCCGTATACATGCAGATGTTAGCCTAAGTCTAAGACTGAGTGTACCTGGTGCTAAAAATCAAAATAACACAAAGGAATGGACAACCAATCATTTGTACAGTGTAGGCCACATTTTGTGCGACAACCATGGCGCACTGGGGCGCTTGGCCAAATTATGTCCCCACCAATATCAACACCGTTTTTACGCCCTTGGAAGGACCAACAGGCTGACATTCGCCTTTTTTTCCAGACGAGTCACAGACATGATGAGTCTGTCACAGAGAGTCACAGGCATGATGGAGGAAGGGAACAGACAGAGACCTGCTCTGAAGATGAACTGGTAAAGAGCATTGTATTACGAGTCCTTAAAACAACTATTTTTAACCTCATCATAGGCTGCATGTCATCAGTAGGCTAGTAATAAGAGCATACTGTCCTTTAATTAAATGTAAATAAATTAAATAAAATTATCATTTTGGTCAGTCATTATAGAGGGATTTCACTGACGTCACCCGAAACCGGAAGTAAAGACCCTGCGCCATATTGGAAGACCAACAAACTCGTGATTAGGGGGAAATAACGGCAGCGGTATGTGAACCCACGAGAATAAAGTGGAGTGGCAAACGACTTAAACAAATCTGAGCTGTTTTATTTATGATTTATTGGCCCAACAGTAGACTTGAAAGTAACCTGTGTGAGACTTGGCAAAAAACTGTGGATATAATGAATAAGTCTGTGCATGATCTGCGGACACTTTGAGGTAAACAAATGCAAGAAATTCAGATTTAAAACATGCTAAACTGGCCCCAAGTTGATAACTGTATGAGCAGCAAGCCTCCCAGACTTCTACAATTTAATAATAATAATAATAATAATAATAATAATAAAGGATAGTTTGGGGCTTGCTCTCCCTCCTATTATATAAATAAAGCATAGTTGTTGTGTAGGCATATATCATAAATACATATGTATGATTTGGATAAATTAACCTAAATTATGGATACCTTAATAGTAGCAAAAAGTATTAATTTTTCAACTGAAAAGATATATTATTAAAAGATAAATATCAACAAGATTACCTTGGCCATAACTATATGTAGGTTATTCTTAACAACAGCTGTAATATCATGAACCAAGCCACTAACAACATAATTGTAAGCCTGTAGCCCTTTGTAGGCCTTCAAGTCATCAGCAGTGTAGGCACTGGGTGTAAACAACAAATAGTTTACAATGTCTGGGTAGCAAAAAGATGGCAGAATTGGTGTCAGGTCCTCCTTATGTTTCCATTCTCCCTTGCCCCGAGTCTTATCATATGGGTCAAACCCATCAATCACAGCCAGTTTCTCCACATACCGTGCCCTTTCTGCAACTGGTAATGTACTCACATAACCAGAATTATCAGCCATCGTGTCACTTCACTCTCGCTCGTAGTTTGTTTTGTATGTATATACTTGAGGTCTTCCAATATGGCACCCTAACAAAATCTTGTGGTACGGTGACGTCATGCAGTAGCCCTCTATTCTTGAACGCCTCCATATTTTTGGGCCATTTATTTAGATAAAGTCAATATATTTTCTACAAAGTTCTATGTTGTTTTGACCTATTAACCAGGGTAATGCTCCTTTCTATTGCTTTGGTAGCCATTTTTTTGTAGCAATTTGGCATTTCTGCATTTGTTTGAAATGTGTGTGTGCGTTTGTGTGTGTGTGTGACTAGTTCTGGTGTGACAGATTTTCATGCAATGTTTTACATGTTTTTTGTATGTTGTATTGCGTTACATGTTTTGCAGTTGCACATTCTGTTTTGTTTTTTGCCTGATACACAATAAAAAAAACCAAGATATAAATGTTAACATGTTCATTGGTAATTGTATTCATCAAAACAATGTTCGAGATAAGCACATCTTTATCAATAGGCCCATATGAAAATTGCGCGAAATGCACTTAAAAATATTTTGGGAAGGGCTCAAATTTGGATCCCCCCCCAATATTTATACCATGGTTACGCCCTTGGCTACAGCAGTTGTTTGGCACAGCAAAAACCTTAAAAAACACTCAGTACGTTTACATGCACATCCAAATCGAGCTGCTGTCGGTAATCGAGCAAAGGGTCCCAGCAGGGGTGCCAGAGAAATCCAATCCTACATGCATAGTGTGAAATCGAGCTATTGAGTGAGGTACATTGTGCACCCGAGCCACAGGTGGCGCTACACGCCCCATTGTGTTGGTACACTGCCGGTTGTCATCATGAAGAGCTATTCAAGAGTATAAACAAAGGGACTACAGGCGGAAATTAGCATGTACTGCTATAACCTGGTACAGACATCTGTTCTTACCACAAGGATAATGTTTAATTTGTACACTGTCCCTTTTAAAAATAAACTCTACGCTCTAAGAAGTGTGTTTGTAGTTTGTATGTAGAACAGAAGTGTTCCTAATAAAGTGGGCGGCTAAGGTGAAGTGTCATGCCGACCGAGGCTGCTTTTTTTTTTTTTCGACTGAGGCTGTTGTGTTTCCCGCTTGTGGTATCGTCACTCGTCACTTCCGGAAGGGGCAGTGCTGAAGTAGCTGGACTGCGTGGCTCGATAGGGTATACATGCACTAAGTAGCTCGGCAAAAATCGCATAATCTAGGTCGTGTAGCTCGATTACGAGAAATCCAGTTCGGTTCAATTTCAGCCGAGCTAAGGTGTTTACATGCCATTAAGAACTTCGATTTCAGACGAGCAACGGCAGAAATTCGATTTTCTCTATGTGCATGTAAACGCACTGACTGACAAATGCACAGCAGTCCTAATTAGTCAACAGATGCACAGCAATCCAATACAGTGGGGAAATACACAGCACTTCAAGCAGTGTAGCAATGCACACATCAATACACAGCAATCTTAGTTAGGAAATGCAGGCAAATACACAGAACCCCCCCCCCCATATAAAAGGCCAAGCAGAAGAAAACAGGTCAAACCAATAGCACTCCACACGTGTTCAGTAACCCACTCAGGCCTGCCAACAGACTGTTTGCACTACCCCCGAACCCAGGCCCCGGCGAGTGAACGCAGGACCCTAAAAGTCAAATAAAAATAAAAAATACAAATGGAAGGGGAAAAAATGTAAAAGAAAAGAATGTCCATTCGGTCGGAGCCCCTTCCAACCGAAAAAAAAAAAAATAATCACACCAAGGGAAATGCACCTCGATAATCCCCCACAAAGACCCACCCGGTCCCAGATAGCAATACTCACTCTTTCCGCCTAGAATTGTTGGTAATGCAAGCCGAGAACCGGCATTCAGTTCAATTGCAAGGCTGACTCTTAAAGGTGGAGTATGAGATTTTTTCCAGGAGTAATTTTTTCCATATTGCTTGAAAAGCTCCTCACACCCATGTTGCAAGCAGTACAATAGAAGGTTTGACCCAAAACCGAAATATTTTAATCCAGTCTACAATGTAAAATAAAGGAAAAACGCCATCCAATCATATCGAGGTACCACCTCAAAATGATTGGATACTGACACGTCAATCAGACTGAAGCCCGCGACCAGCCCGTCCCTTCTGTGTGCGTGAGAGCGCGCGAGAGTGTCACACAGAGCGCAGGATTCTCTCAGAGCGCTCCCTCCAAACAACGGGAATTTACATGAAAACGGAAGGAGATATTCACAAAATTCTTTCACAGTGAGCGCCACAAGGATCTCCTGAACGCATTGATGTATTTTTTTTGTCTGTAGTGTAAAAAATGAGGTCACTAGAGCGAGTTAAAAACGAGTGACTTTTCTGCCAAGTTTTATAATGGCAGTCTATGGGGCTGGGCAGCTGTGCTCTCCTCACTTTCAGGCTTCTCATTCAAAAACTGCAAGTCCTATCGTGTAGGTAGACACATCGTGTGAATCAGGACAAGTGTGGCTACTACTTTTGAGAAAATTGTGTGGAGTGAAAATTGGGGCTGAAAACAGTTTAAATGAGAAAGTTTGAGCTATTTTTCCAAGCTCTCTACACTCTGCTCCACTGGTGTGTAACGCAATAGACACCCATTATAAGGCTGATTTTCTCAGGCTTTATAAGGGGGAGGAGGGGTGGAGACGTGGGGGGTGGGAGCATGGCGAGGGCGGGCATGTTTCTTTTCAAAATATGGCTTGCGGGAACCGTTATTCCAAAGTCTCATACCCCACCTTTAAGTTGACGGCCGCGTTGTACCACCCATCGCACGTACGGCTGCTCAGCGCGATGACGCTGCTCCCGAGACCCGGAACTCCCAATCCAGTTGCCGCTGCCACCATAGTATCTGTCAGAAATAAACAATCATCTGAGTACTTCGCAGCACAAGGGTTAAACACACTCGCTCAGTAAACAGCTGAAATTCACCGTTCCTTTAATTTGATTAGAGTGCGCAGGATAATCGTTCCTTTCGTCGTCTACACGTAACCTCTCCTCCTCGGCAAGCCAGCATGGAGCAGTCCCTTCCTGGTTGCGGCAGAGCAGAAGATTTCGGCATTGGCAGTTCTGGCGAGCGGGGATCCGGTACCACCCTCTGTGTCGCGGCGGTGCAGGCCAAAGAAAAGGGGGACCTGCGTTACAATTTAGTGAGCCATTTTATCTACGCGCTGATTATGGCTTCAGCCAATCCGTAGCCTCGTACCGAAAGTGGCCATAAGTGCTCACAGCTGTGGCTTATTATGCTGTGCAGCGTCTCGGCGGAGACTCCAATCACAGTGGCACCTGTAACATTAAGCACAGTTTCTCAACCTCCCCCCACATTGTCCCATTCGTCAGTCCAACTGCCACAAATAACATTAGTATCGAGTCCAGTATCATTCTCACTTTGCTCAGCCCCCATTAAATGGTTTCAAACACATAAATAATCACAACAGTACAATACACATAATACCATCACTCCCACGACATAGACACTCTATATATTAAAATTAATGTGTTCCATTTTATTGACTTCAGATTTAAGACCTGTTTTACAGCAGAAATGCCATCAGAAAATCCAGTGGAACATTTTCCTGTGGTGCATGTTAACACCATTCAGACTGATTTTAGGCCTGGCTGCTGAAAATTATAAAGTGTACCTTTTTATATCTGCAAAATAAAACATTTCATTGCAGAAATGCCATTAGAGAGCATTGAAGAACATCCAGTATTTAAAAGTTTTCTGGGGGAGGCCCAGACCCCCCTTACAGGAGGGAGACACCCCCTCACGCCCCTTCCCCACGCTCCGCCCACTTTGGGCCACAGACCCAAGGCACTGCTTGGGTCCTTTCCAGACAGAACAGGGTCTCATTCACCAAAAAGTTCAGCTCCACACACCAGGGATTACTAACCATCAGTTCCATACAAATATCACCACAACCTCACTCTTTAAAGCTTCAGTCAGTAGGATTGAGAAGACAGTGGTCTTGGCTGGAAAATGTCAACGAGTGTAACTTTCAGGTCCCTCCCTCTCCCTCTCCACTGTGATACGAAAACGATTTTTTTTTATTCATAGCATTTTTCATCCTTTAATCAGATGATCTACTTTTTATCATCAAAAACCTAAATAGCTTTCAACTTGAATGTCACAAGAGCAAGTGTAATTTGATGTTTTTCCCTTTTTTTAACCACAATATTATCCTTGTTTTCTCAGTCCTAAAGATCTATTTCTTGTCTTTGCAACCATGAGAACATTTCAATAATGAAACAAACTCATTCCAGCAGGATCTTGTTTAAGCTTCTGTCTGTATTACATACTGTATTATCTTGAAGAAATCACACATTGTTTTGAAATAAATTTGTGTCATGATGAGTTACTCCTGAAGGTGTTTTCTAACAATAGCAGTAAATACCACAACTTATGCTTCAGTGTAACATCGCCATTATAATAAATAAATAAATAAATAAATAAATACAGTGGAAACTCTTTATATCGAGGTCCTTGGGACCAGGGAACTTTGTTATAATCAGCGATTTTTTTATATATATCAGCAGTCAATAAACAATACAAAGCAAATTGATTTCACTGGGACCGGAGGAGGAAAAAAAAAAGTGTTATATTCAGTATTTCATTATATGGAGTTTCCACTGTATATGATCATGTACAGAAATGTTCAGGCAGAATGATAAATACTATATTTGCATGTAGAAGGTTCCTTTATATAAAGTCTACAAAGCATCAGAAATAAATAGAAAATTACACAGTTCCAGTTTCAGACCCAAGAGGGCGCTTCACAAAATGGACTCATCTCATCTCATTATCTCTAGCCGCTTTATCCTTCTACAGGGTCGCAGGCAAGCTGGAACCTATCCCAGCTGACTACGGGCGAAAGGCGGGGTACACCCTGGACAAGTCGCCATGTCATCACAGGGCTGACACATAGACACAGACAACCATTCATACTCACATTCACACCTACGCTCAATTTAGAGTCACCAGTTAACCTAACCTGCATGTCTTTGGACTGTGGGGGAAACCGGAGCACCCGGAGGAAACCCACGCGGACACGGGGAGAACACGCAAACTCCACACAGAAAGGCCCTCGCCGGCCACGGGGCTTGAACCCAGGACCTTCTTGCTGTGAGGCGACAGCGCTAACCACTACACCACCGTGCCACCCACAAAATGGACTATAAGAACTAATTAATGTGCAGTTTTTAAACTTGACGATTGTGTGATTATTCACGATATTTTTATCTGCATTTGTGCAAAAAACTTACAAATTCAAGTAGTTTCCACCAAGTGGTTACAGAATTCAAAAACTAAACTCTTTGTGCTGATTGCATTGCGGTCTAGTAAAGCACTGATGAGAACATTTATCTGTGAGAGCACACACACACACACCAAACCGATCCGACTGCCTGGGCACTTCACAAAGATATTCTCAGCACATTTCAAATAAAACCACCAACCAGCAGCCTTAGCATCAGAAACAAGAAAAAATAACTCAATAAAACTCCTCAAACACATGGAGCTCCTGATGTGATGTTATTCACCTTCACAGGAAGCGAGATGGAGCTGGGAAAGTTTTTACACCTTGTTTACTTTGCACAATGAATGTGCCTAGCCGCATACTCCCCCTTGTGGCGTAACGGAGGAACAACCTCTCCCAACGCATTCCATCTCCGTTTAAAGCACAGGAGCACAGATCGCCCTGTGAGCCACAACTACATGGAAGAACACAACTGTCTCAGCATCATCACTAAACAACAAGGGAGTACATCAAATAAATAAACAAATAAATCTGTCGGGGGTGTGAAATGCTCGAGGGTCGGCTTACTCCTTTATATTCACTTTATTTGTCTGCTCGAACATGCAGCCATTAGCAACAACACACAGCATGAACGCGTTTTCTATCCGCCTCCAAAACATCCAGTCCGCTGCCATGAAGCGTCCCTGTTGTAACACTGCTTGAACGTTAGTTCTTCTTCTTCTTCAGTCAGGTTTATGTGGCGGTTGGCAAACGCAGTGCATTACCGCCATCTACTGGACTGGGGTGTGTACACTTGAATTAATTACTTGCACTACTCATAATGTGCTATGAAAGAGAAATGTAAATGAGGAGAGGGTGCGAGAACCAGAGAGAGAGGGAGAAAAAAAAAGTATTCCAACTGAATACCAGAGAAATAATTACATAATTAAACAAAAGTAGATCAAAGAAACAAATGACCAACTGCAAAACGTGAAAGCTGAAATCCCCTAGATGCGCTTAGATAGTTGACTTTCCCTGAGAAATGCTAATACTGCATCGGTGATGTGTTTGGATCTAGGCTCAACTAGTAGATTTTCTAAAGACAGTGTCAATTTAGATTTTTCCACAGCCTTTTTCAGTCCTTCTCTTTGCCTTGAATAATGCGTACATTTAAGTAAAACATGCTCTACATCTTCTGTCCCTCCACAGTGCTCACACAAACCAGTAAGATGTTTCTGAATCTTAAATAGGCTGCTATTCAGCCCTGTGTGGCCTATCCTTAATCTGGAAAACCATACCTCTTCCTGTCTCCCAGCATAACCTGATTTACTGAATGTGACATGTCTATGTACCTTATATAGATGTCTTCCTCTCTTCTCTTCCTTCCATTCGGCTTGCCAAAGTTTACTCACGTTAGTATATATTAAAACCTTAACTTCTGACCGGCTGAGGGGAATTACAAGTTGGACTTCAGTGTTTGTAGTTGCTTCCTTTGCTAGCCTATCTGCTGCCTCGTTGCCCTCCACTCCCCTATGAGCAGGGACCCACACAAACTGGACATGCAGGCCTTGAACATTAGTTCCGCCCTATATAAACCATATATGACAGGGCGGAGCTTCTTTTAACTCTTTGAACTCTTCTTGTCCTCACACTCTCCCCTCCAAGATTTAATGGCATCCTGATATTTACATGATGGATTTTGTTTCTTTAAGTTGAAGAAGCTGGAAATATTGTGAGAATGTTTTATTTTCTATACATTTGTAAAAGAAATTGAAGTGTATGATTTTGCTTTGAGTGTATTTTGTGAGGCGATTAGTAGTCGGGGGGGAAAGGTCAGGTGGAAACAGGAAGGGATGCGTGAGGAGAACGAGAACAGAATGAGAGGAGGTGGAGAAGAAGGAGGAAGCGAGTGAAAAGTGCGCTGGGACTCTGCTGCGTTTGAGGAGTAAAATACCAAGTTGAGATAAATGATTGTGAATGTGCTGAGACACATGGACAGTGAGTCTTTTGGGAGACATTCTACAGTGATATTATGGTGTTATAACAGTGTAA
This sequence comes from Neoarius graeffei, assembly GCF_027579695.1. Classification (NCBI taxonomy): domain Eukaryota; kingdom Metazoa; phylum Chordata; class Actinopteri; order Siluriformes; family Ariidae; genus Neoarius; species Neoarius graeffei. Next base: position 16,637,449 of record NC_083590.1, on the reverse strand, counting down.
ATGTGGAGAACTCGGACAGAGCTCACAACGAGGAGACCAAGCTAGAGGAGTTCAGAGGACTTTGCCCAAGAGTAGAAGACTACGCAGTTCCAAGGTCTCCGTAAGCACCAGGAACCAGCAGTGACGACGTCTCCGCTCCACAGCATCGCCATCACAGTGAAGAGGACGAGCCACGCACGCGCTTCTTCTTTTCTTTTGTGGCTTTGCCACAAAGCAGCCATATTGTTTTAAGGCTTCACCGCACCTGAGCGACGATACAGGCCTGCACCTTGGGACTGATGACTGGCTGGAGACCCACATTTACACACTTTGTCTTTAGTTTATAGATATATATTTGCCAGCTACAGCTAAGAGTTGGGTGTTAATATTTCAAGTGAAATGGAACTGTTGATTGTATGGTCAATTGGATCAAAACATACAGTGGTGCTTGAAAGTTTGTGAACCCTTTAGAATTTTCTACATTTCTGCATAAATATGACCTAAAACATCATCAGATTTTCACACAAGTAGATAAAGAGAACCCAATTAAACAAATTAGACAAAAATATTCTACTCTGTCGTTTAATTAGTGAGGAAAATGTTCCAATATGACATATCTGTGAGTGGCAAAAGTATGTGAACCTTTAGGATTAGCATTTGAAGGTGAAATTAGAGTCAGGTGTTTTCAATCAATGGGATGACAATCAGGTGTGAGTGGGCACCCTGTTTTATTTAAACAACAGGGATCTATCAAAGTCTGATCTTCACAACACATGTTTGTAGAAGTGCACAAACAAAGGAGATTTCTGAGGACCTCAGAAAAAAAAAGCGTTGTTGATGCTCATCAGGCTGGAAAAGGTTACAAATCCATCTCTAAAGAGTTTGGACTCCACCAATCCACAGTCAGACAGATTGTGTACAAATGGAGAAAATTCAAGACCATCGTTACCCTCCCCAGGAGTGGTCGACCAACAAAGATCACTCCAAGAGCAGGGCGTGTAATAGTCGGCAAGGTCACAAAGAACCCCAGGGTAACTTCTAAGCAACTGAAGGCCTCTGTCACATTGGCTAATGTTCAGGAGTCCACTATCAGGAGGACACTGAGCAACAATGGTGTGCATGGCAGGGTTGCAAGGAGCAAGCCCCTGCTCTCCAAAAAGAACATTGCTGCTCGTCTGCAGTTTGCTAAAGATCACGTGGACAAGCCAGAAGGCTATTGTAAAAATGTTTTGTGGACGGACGAGACCAAAATAGAACTTTTTGGTTTAAATGAGAAGCGTTATATTTGGAGAAAGGAAAATACTGCATTCCAGCATAAGAACCTTATTTCTGATGAGGCTCACAGATGGTGGGGTCAGAATTTGGCACCAACAGCATGAGTTAGTGTTCCTAATAATGTGCTCTGTCACTATAGTTGATATCTTTAATTATTCAAGGATCAAACTCAATCTGTTCTTTATTTTCTCTGATAACTGGTATCAGTATTTTTTTGCTGGTATCAGCTGATCATATCCAACATGGGATCGTTGCCATCTCTTGTACTTAGCATAGTCTGAAATAAAATATGTTGCATAATCATATCAGTCCAATACATTTTGATTCTCACATTTTAGTGAAAATGAAGTGCACTTTTTTTTCTTTCCCCTTGTGTTGAGGATTAAATACAAATTGCAGACTGATCTTTAGGTAAAATGAAAGACAATGATCAGAGAATACTGTCATCATGTTTAGATATCATTTGGGACGTAGGTGGATTCACCTTGCTTGTAATTGTGTCCGTGTTCCTTTTAGTTTATCTGTGTTAATTTTATGATTTTATGACTTTTGAACAAAGATCAGTTTGCCTTATCAGTGACAGGGTGGAAGTGGAGTCTGGTGAGACAGAAAAAAATGTGTGTGCACTATGAGTGAAAGAGGGAGGGTTATTCTCAGGGTTATTGTCCTTCACATACAGCACTGAGATTTGTCATGTTTGCCAGTTTCTGACAGTTTGGTGTTTAAAGCCCTTTATAGGAATTTAAACAGGATGAACAGGAGTGGGCACAAATCTCTTAAAAAACAATAAAAATAAATAAATCTGGATAAAACACATTGCACACTGATTTGGGGGCTTATAGTTAGTTTATTAAATCAAAGATATTCATTCATTCAATACATCACTAACCTTTAGTCATTAGTGGGCCTGATAAGGCTGTGGTTCACATTTTGTTACAGTGATGGAAATCAAACCCATCAGTTCAAGCTCAAGGTAATTATTCCTATAAATAATGTCACCTGGATGATATCTAATGACATTTTTCATGAAAATGGTTTCTATGTGTGGGAAGTTAAATCAAAATTAAAACTGCTCTTTGGCTTCAATAAATCGATAAAATATTCTTGCACACATTTCAGGCTAAATATCATCTTCCAAAATTTTTAACAGTTCCAGGAAATTAAATCTGTACTGTATTTAAATCTATTGTAGAGTTTGTAATGTTAGAGCAGAGTAAAGTCATGTTATTTGTTAGAGCCTTAAGATGGAGCCAGCAGCAAAAAGAAGATATTCACCTGTCTGACAACATTTTACAACTGGACAGAGGTGGGTAGAGTAGCCAAAAATTGTACTCAAGTAAGAGTATTATTACTTTAGAATAAATATTACTCAAGTAAAAAGTAGTCGTCCAATTAATTACTTGAGTAAGAGTAAAAAGTACCAAGTGAAAAAACTACTCAAGTACTGAGTAACTTTGTTTATTGATCAGGATGTCATAACAGGCAGAGATTTCATATATATTTCACACAAACTGTGTGTGTGTAGTTCTGTGTATTAACAATAACAACAAGAAGCTCAAGGCAGTCTGCACATAAACCATAACACTGTGTGTGTGTGCTCATGTTCACTCCATGCAGTGATTGTTCAGCTTTAACAGCAGCTGGCTCTCAATTCTGCACTGTGAAGCTGTGACCTTTTAGCCATGAACAGGTGAAAACAATAATAAATTAAATATTAATTAATTAAATCTTTACAAAGTAACATAAAACAATGGGTAGAGGTTACAAAGAAAAAGAAGAAAAAGGCAGTCAAGCTAGCAAGCGGTCAAGCTAACAAGCTAATGCCCTTCCTTTTGTGAACAAGCACTTGTCGACAAATAAAACAAATCTCACAGAAAAAAACGCCTAAAGTCTTCACAAATCCCTCTAATCCACAACAAATACAGTAGCTTGAAAAATGGAGATTTCACAAACGATATGTTATGTGTTTTGTTATTTAGTAAGTTTTCACCAGTCTTTCATTCCCAGTTTTTGACCAGAGCCGTGTACAACTGTAACGCTATTGAGGTGCTGACATTAGGCGAGCAACCTTATTTTCATGAGCATTTTTTGGTTTCACATAAATAAAAAGTGATTGTTGGGAAGATTTTTTTGTAGTTTTATTTCTTGGTTCTCTGGGGTGTGTGTGTTATCTTGCCGTCTGAGGCTGCAGTGCGTCAATACATTTCCACAAAACAATGTATTTTACAGTTATTTATGATGTTACAACAGGGCTAACATCTGCCTACGAAGACAGCCAAAAGCACATAGCCTACTTACCGCAATGTGTTTCCTCAAAGTCGACGTTGAGTTTTTATAAGCTGAAACGGCCACTGGTTTGGGGAGACACATGTGACACCGCATAACTATTATTTTTTGTTGTTTGGAGAGTGAGCATGGTTTGTGTGTGTGGCCAGGGGTGTGCCTCTTCAGCTTGATGAGAAACGCTGGCCGCTGTCTCTGCCATTTTTCTTCTGCTTCCGGGCTCTTTTCCACCCGGACTGCTCTTGCCGCGGGAATTTTGTGTGCGGGCGCGCGCGGCAGCTTGGCTCTGTTTGATTGGCGAAACGGAGTTAAACCATAGCTCCGCCCACTATGGCTCTGGCTGCTACATTGTGTCGGGGACAGAGCCGACTTAAATTATGGCCCTTTTCCACTACCCTTTTTCAGCTCACTTCAGCTTGCTTCAGCTCACTTCAGCCCGACACGGCTCGCGTTTCGACTACCAAAAACCAGCACGACTCAGCTCGCTTCAGCCCTGCTTAGCCCCTAAAACTCGCACCGTTTTGGAGTGGGGCTGAAGCGAGCCAAACCGTGCCGAGTGAGGCTGGGGGCGTGAGCAGACACTCCCCTGTGCACTGATTGGTGAGGAGGAGTGTCCTCACATGCCCACACACGCCCCGCGAGCGCGCTGGGATCTGTAAACACCGCAAACCCGGAAGGAGAAGAATTACGAATTACAAGAATTTCTGAAGCCTTATGCGCCTCGCCTCATCTATACGCTCTTGCCAGTATCTGTTTGCATTGTCGGTGACAACAAGCCACAGCACCAAGACCAGCAACACTAACGACTCCATGTCCTCCATGTTTATTGTTTACTATTCGGGTCGAGAGACTACCGCTTAAAAGATCACTGATGTCACCGTTTGCGCTGCTTAACGACATCACGTGACGTCCACCCACTTTCGCTAACTCCACCCAATGTGTCCACCCACTTCCAGCCAGCACGGTTCAGCGCGGTTGTAGTCGAAATGCAACTCCAACAGCCCCGCTCAGCTCGACTCAGCATGGCACAGCTCAGCCCGACTCAGCCGCGTTTGTAGTGGAAAAGCGGCATTACTGGCTTTACTAATAACTCTGTGTAGCAACTGGGATATGTATGAGCTTATCAGAGTGGCAGTTACATGGGATATGTGCGTGTGTATCTTGGTGTATTGTGTCTGTTTTCCCACCCCACAGTTTAAATCAATAAACCAAATGAGTTTATTTTAGAGCCCTATGCTCCACAATTATCGAATGAAACTATGAAATGAAATGTAGAATAAGATTGTAATAAAATAAAAAGCAATAATTAAGTTGTCACAGATAAGCCTTCAATGGCAGTTCAACATTTAAACATTTCTTAACCTTATTAACGCCATAGTACCTTATTTCACCAAATCCCCAACTCAAAAGTTGTAAACTCGTATTCAGAAGCCTCGCTGATGTCCCGGGACCGTCCTAATAGTAGCTACTACACTGACTACATGAACTTAACCAATATCACTGAACCTTATTGGCAATTACAAAATAAGCAATATTAACTTATTTGGTGTGTCTCTCAGAGACAAATAAACCTCAGCATTTAAATGAAAGAAAACCTCCAAAATTACCGCACAAGATTATCATACACACACAGTTTCAGTCTTTAGTGTCTCAGTGTCCGAGACTCCGAGTGTTCGTAAACAGCTCCTCCGATAGAAATAAACGCTCTGTAGTTCCGGGTCAACTTAATAAATCCAGTCGAGCCAAAGTTCGCTTGTTAGGCAGCTTGTTGAATTGTCAAGGGTTCCTTCACCCAGTGGTGTTTGGGTGAAGTCCGGCGGCAGGGAAATCCTCCCGGTGGAGGGGGAGAGAGGGACAGAATGAGGAAACCAACTTTAAACCTTGTTCGGGATGAAGAAGCCAGTGTTCGGGACCCCAGCGCCGTCTTCTCGCAGGACTCGCCAGCTGTCACCACTCACAGCGCTCCAGAATTCCAACTTTGCAAAAGTCACTTGCTTATCAGCACAATAAAGCTTTTACTGCTGCACAGTTTACCGGCTGCCGGTGCTCGCCGCCATGTTCAACCAACCCTGCTTTATTGAATTCTGGCCCCGCCTCCTCATTCTCCCTCCAGACCAGTCGTGCCCTCTGATTGGCGGAGGAGCGAGTCAATCACAGTCTCCCCCACAATTTGATTGGTGAGATGCGGTCATGTGACAGAGCCTCTGCTGGAAGTCTCGACAAAACATAAGCAAACAGACCACTCATCGCACGGATCAATAAAAATAAAGTAGCGAGTAATGAGCAGAATAAACCCCAATGTAACGGAGTAAAAGTACCGCTTCTTCTTCACAAATATACTCAAGTAAAAGTAAAAAGTATGCTGCATTAAAAATACTCTTACAAGTACAATTCATCCAAAAAGTTACTCAAGTAAATGTAACGCGTTACTGCCCGCCTCTGCTCTGGATCAACTCATCAGCTCAAATGTCCCGTATTTAGTGTTCTGATGGGTTTTTATACGGAATTGTTAATCCCATTACATCTTCAATATTTACAGTAGGTTTTAATTCCCAAGTGATATTTAAAAGCCCAACATTTCTAGATCAGAGGACCCTTTGCAGTTCTGGGCAGAACAGAAGGATGAATCCCCACATTTCTATCTCCTTGCTTTGAGATGTTTGTGGAGCCCAGCCTCTTCCGGTCCCTGAGAAGGGTTTTTTCAAAGGCGGCTGAATTTTTATTTATTATTGTTTTTTAAATCGTCTTAGCCCCAACACTGTGGAACAAATTCTATTCCTTGATAAAAACAGGGATGTGAGTGACAAATTTAAAAAAAAGAGGAAAATTTTTAGGCTCAACAGACGACCCCGAAGTTGTCGTGGGGAGGGTATGGGAGGGTGCGCCCTCCCATTGGTGGGGGTCTGGGGGGTCTCCCCCACGAAAATTTTTGTAAAAAGGACTTAAAATTGTGACATTTTAAGCACATAAAATGTAAAATTTCTAACATAATACACCTGCAGAAAGTCAAGTTTCAAGCTGGTGTTAGGTTTGGATGTATGCTCCACCAAAAAAATTTGGAATATTTTCAGACAATTTCATTAAAGTTCCTGCATTTGTGCAGTTAAATCCATCATATTTAAGTCTTTACAATTTTCTAACAGTAACTGTTAATGTGATTAAGTCAATTTTGAACACCAACTTTACTCTTTGTTACAGAAATAAGTTAATTTTGAAATTTTAGAAATTCAAAATTTATTTCACTCTAAAAGATTCTCATGAAATAAATAGCAAACAACAAAGTATTTAACATATAAGAAATTGCTTTGTCAGTATTTACCAATAAACTGCACTTAATATACAATGAATCCATTTAACAAAATTGAACAGTAAACTGAATTTTGTGATACAATGTTATTCAATCAACTTCACTTTGGCCTTTGTAAAATGTCTCAAGCATTATCTTCTATGTACATGAATTGTCACAATAATCAATATGATTAAAAAGAGAGGGAGTGAGCTTCATATGGTTGTATCAGCATTTCTATTTACTGTCATTAGTAATCACAATGTTCAATAAACTTCATTTTGGCCTGTGTGAAATGTCTCAAGCATTATCTTCTATACATGAATATTCACAAATTGCAGCGTAGTAGTGAACACCAAGCTGGCAAAAAGAAATGCTGATACATGATATATGAAGCTCACTCCCTTGAATATTAAATGTGCTAGTGATAAATTAGATTGGAATTATCACATTATTTTCAGAGAACTAAAAATTTCATTCAAAAAGTAACAGTGAAGGTAATGTTTTTAATACGTAGGATAAAACATTATTATTATTATTATTATTGATGCCTACCTGGCAATGCATAGTTAGTCTTCTGAATCTCAACTCGACTCCTGTGTTTTTCGCTTTTCACGTGTCCACTGAGAGTCACAAATCCACGCCGTCCGTAGTTCAGTTCACAGCAACACAATTTGCAACGTGCGATTCTTTTCTTGTTGAGTTTTTCAAAAACCAAACTAAAAACACTTCCATCGGGAGCTTTGCGCTCTAACCAGTCCCAACGCCACTTATTTTCAATGCCAGAATCTATTTTCGTGACATCGGACTTCACAGACAACGCCGCCATTTTCATAGCAGTGCATGTACAATAGCGACTCCTCTCCACACAGCGATAATGATCAGATCGCTGTAAGGAGCTTTCGTCACTTCCGCTTAGTAAAATCCGGAAAAGTTTTGCGCCAGACTTTACCGAATATATATATTTTTTTAATTTTAGAAAACGCGGAAAACGATTTTTTACGCGGAAAGGCAATTTGAAAAACGCGGATTTCCGCGGAAACGCGGAGATTTCACATCCGTGTAAAAATCAATAAGCTTTTTCAGTCCAGTTCCACAAGCACATAAGTCCCATATAATTATCAGTCCCACAGGCTCTTCTAAAAATCATCACACGTCACAGTAAATCATAAATTTAATAATAATAGAATAAGAAGGATAAATTTATTTCTGTAACCTTTCATCCATTTAAAATGCAGCTCAAAATGCTTCATAGTGTGAAGTTCATAAATACCAGAAAAAAGTAGTAAAAATATGTGCAAATAACAATAATCATAATAGTGAAGTAAGTAACAGCAGTGCTACACATACATATTATTGGGGGGGATTATTGTTAGTTCACTGTCATCACATTATGCTACACATTATGTATATCTAATGCAATAAATTGTGTAAAAACAGAATAAACATACACTAAATAACATTTCATGTCATGTCCCAGTAAACAGAAGGAAAATAAAAGTTAAGATGAAGCTTTATGATTATTTATTGGTGTGTTCCTGATCTTTGGAAAAGCTGCTTGGTGACTCTCTGTGTTTCATGTGAGGAACGTGGAGAAATGTGGAGACGGCTAAAGCACAAGACATGATTTGGAACAACTTTATTCAGTATTTGTAGTTGTAATAATCTTCCATTAAGCCTGAGAACACTGCTATGTGTTTGTCTGCTTCACAGATTCAAATATTCCACAGAATTGATTATTAACTCCAATGTGACCATCACGTCCAAAGTCTCATGTTAAAAGAGGTTCCGTATTCGAGCAAAGGCCACCTCCAGGAAACCTGATGCATCAGTACTACAACACCAGTCCGAGGTCATCTTTCACACTGAAGCTGAGAAGAGTTAGGTGTGTGTGTGTGTGTGTGCATAAAAAAAGTGTGAGAGAGAGAGCTGTCCCAATCTGAAAACTGAACGTCACAAATATTCCATTTTCTGTTTACATTCAGGTTGAATTTTGTTACCGGACCAGGCTCATATGGTTCAGCAACATAAAGGGAGACCACACAAGGATGAAGTTTAACAATGGAATCATTTATTAAAGTAAATAAGTATCCCCCCAAAAAATGCCATCAGGATAAATGTGATGGCATTTTATAAGTGGTGTAAATCAGTCATATGATATAATGCAATGCCAAAAGTGACACTTGCTGGAATGGAGAGAGGGAATGCCAAAACCTTGCCAGGTGGCCCTTTTTAAAGCCCCAGTACCACCATCAAGTGACGAGGAGCATCTGTGCATTAACTCTGCCCTGTAAAACACAGACAGAGACCAAAACATAGACAGGCAGTAAGGGGCCGGCCTGTAACAATTTATGTCTCAGTTTAATTTCTAATCAGCAATCAGCTGCTTTTGTATTATCCTGATAATAGATTTCATATAATTCATCTCATCTCATTATCTCTAGCCGCTTTATCCTTCTACAGGGTCGCAGGCAAGCTGGAGCCTATCCGAGCTGACTACGGGCGAAAGGCAGGGTACACCCTGGACAAGTCGCCAGGTCATCACAGGGCTGACACATAGACACAGACAACCATTCACACTCACATTCACACCTACGGTCAATTTAGAGTCACCAGTTAACCTAACCTGCATGTCTTTGGACTGTGGGGGAAACCGGAGCACCCGGAGGAAACCCACGCGGACACGGGGAGAACATGCAAACTCCACACAGAAAGGCCCTCGCCAGCCCCGGGGCTCGAACCCAGGACCTTCTTGCTGTGAGGCGACAGCGCTAACCACTACACCACCGTGCCGCCCAGATTTCATATAATTCTCACATATAATTAAACACAAACATTGGTAAGAACATCAGAAATACACAGGCAGCAATTAATATCCCTTACTTCAGATATTATAGAACATTTAGCTTCAATTTTACTAAAAGACAAAGAGAGAAAATAAAAACAAATTTGGCTGCAGATCCTCCCTGAAGTTGGCACCCCATATGAAGAGAACCTAAATAAAATTCTATTTGTTTGTGTATCGTTTGGCTGGGCACCACCTGAATAATCATATCATCAGTTTTTCTTTGGTTAATCAGACACAAGGTATGCCACCACTCTTGCCAGAGCAGTTGGGGGTTAAGTGCCTTGTTCAAGGGTACTTCAGCCAGTCCTGCTGGTCCAGGGATTTGAACCAGCAACCTTTTGGTCCAAAAGTTGCTTCTCTAACCCCGAGAACCATGGTATTCCCCTAATGTGCCCAAATGAATTGAATTCACATTCTCATCATATATGTTGATGAGTCAGCTTCATATATATGGGGAGTCAACTTCACAGAGGTGGCTGCAGATTATTGTAATAAACTCCAGTAAAATCATTTTAGAATATGCATGCATTCTCTCTCTCCCTTTCAGCTGATACTGTTTTTATGGCGATTTTCTGTTGTCTTGAATCCACTACTTTTGTGTTTCCAGTTGCTCTAATAGATATAAAACATCCAGCTCCGTTCTCTGGGCTTTGTCCACACTGTTACTGCTGTGTAATAGACACACACTCACATTTTAAACACCGCTAGCCTGACCACACTGGAGTTTGATCTGGGATTAGTCCACATACAGTGCCAGCTCACAAATATAACAGATTAATATAAAAACTAGTGATATACTGTTGTGGTCAGAAGTTTGCATACACTCATCATGGGCATGAATGTCATGGTAATTTTGGGCTGTTAATGATTTCATTTAACTGTTCTTTTTTCAGGGTGGAATGATTTTACAGCATACATCTTTACTGACTTCAAAAAACAAGAATTGAGTGCACAAGTTTGAATTTATTTAGGATTTTTTTCTAATCCAAACAGGGTCAAAATTAACAGCCCATATGTTGTGTTCATATGCATTAGTGTGTTGTAGCTATGTGATTGGAGGATGATGATGATGATGATGATGATGTGACTGATAAAGCTAAGGTTTCTATGTATAATGTAAATGGGTGATGGATCATTACATTATGGTTTAGACTCCACTAATTTATGAAAGAAGACAGACATTATGTACTGTACCATTACATCACCCATCAGGATCATAATCTTAAGAAAAGAAGAAAGACATTACTGGTCAAAGAAACCTTCATTAAGCAGAGAGCAGAATGTGCAAGCAAAGTTAAATTTTAAGGATTTAACTAACCAAAACAAGTAGCAAATCAGAACAGTCTGTATTAATTTCAAGCATGCCAAACATATTTCTCTCCATAGTCTGCACCTCTAATGGTACGTTAAGTAGTTTAATTTTAACTTCTTAATTAACTAATTCTGTAGTTACTCTCATTTAACTGGACCATCCAGAATGAGTTAAGATGTTAAATTTAAACTACTTAAGTTACTCTTTTTAGTGGTGTGAACTGTACCGGTGGAACTGCACTTTGGAGTGCAGCCCGCACACCGACAATAACCACCTGATCAATCTCTCCTATTGGGAGCGAACTGGCCATGTTTGTGTTGCTTCTCCTCATCTCACCTACTGATCCACAGTCAGTGGTGTGGGCAGGCCGTGTAAGTTGAGGCTATGGCAAAGGCTGTTGACCAGAGCACTGATGGAAATTTGCATATTTTCTAAATATTTAGGTTTATACTTGGTGACCAATTTAGAATTAGATTTAACATTTAGATTGAACATTGATATTTAGATTTAACTTATATATTTATATTTATTTTTTATGTATACACATTAACAATTATACAGAACATATTGTTTTACATGAATTTCTGTCTCAAATGAAAGAAAAATGAGCTAAATGTGAGGAAAATTAGCTAAATATCCAAAATATGTTGGCTATAAAACTGAATTTTTACATTCAGCACCCCATACCAAACCCCACACACTGCAGGTAGTGAGGAATGTGAGTCTGTCACTGAGGAGCTTGGGAGGTCCAAGGTTATTGATCAGATCCAGATAAGAGAACAAGCTGCGTGTGCAGTGATCCTGCAGAAATCTGAACAGTCCATGCAGCAGATCAGAAATATTAAATACAAAGAAAAAGAACATTTAATAATTAAGTATCAAGTATTATATGTCTGTTTTCTGAGAGTGTTTTCTGTTACAACAAGGAAAAATTGTCACATCTGCACTGGATTCCATTCCAGACACCATTTCCCAGAACCCACCATAGCTCTCACATTCAAGCTCACTGAACTTCTAATCACACACATCTGTCTCTAAATCACAGCATTAAAGGACTGCACACAGACACACTAACGGCAAAGTAATCATTCAGTTAACATGAAGTTCTGACATTACCAAACCATTGTTTGTGTTTTGACCCTGCTTCTGATTACTGGTTTCTGCTCTCTGATTTTGCTCGTTATCCTGTTTGCTGATCGCATGACCTCTGCCTGTCTTTGACCAAGCCTCTGCCTGATGTTTTGTACCTGTTTGCCAAGTGTTCAGTAAAGACTCTAATCTGCAGTTGTATCTGTGCCTCTTCCTGTGCGTGACAGATTACTTCACCCTGTAGTATGGATGCAGCAGATTCAGAGGCTCAGCACAATGTGATTTCTACCCAAAGGCATTTCATTGGCGAGTAACAACAAGGGATCCAAGTGGTTGAGGCCCAGGTCTAGCCACTCACTGAAGCCCTTGCCCAAATTTTGACCCAGCAAGTCACACCTACAGCATCCCCAACTCCAGTGGCACAAGTTGTTCCCCTTATTCCGCAGCCTGACAAGTTCACAGGAGACCCTTCCAGTGTAGAGGATTTCTACTTCAGCACTTCCTCTATATGGCCAATCAGGAGGGCACCTCCAACCAGTCCATAATCGCCCAGTTCCTGCGTTTGCTCACTGTCAAAGCCCTCAAGTGGTCTACAGCTGTATGGGAGAGGGGCGGTGAATCGATCTCTTCCTGCAACCGCTTCATCACAATGTCCTACACTGCAAAAAATAAAAATCTTAGGAAGTTTGTCTATTTTCAAGTCAAAACATCTAGCCACCCTTATTATAAGACATAATTGCCCAACAAGCAAAACCTGATTTAGCTAGAAAGGCTAGTTTTTAGACAGTCCATCTTGAAAATCTTGTATAGACAAAATGTCTTGAAAAAGTCTTATTTGGAGCACCTTTGAAAATAATACAAGTTTTTAAAAAAAAAAAAACAAGTAAGTCCATTTTGGACATTTGTCAAATGAGGTTCATCTTGTTTCAAGAAAAAAAGTATGCTTGTTTTGGGAATAAATGAACTTTACGATTGAGATCCTTCTAGATGCTGTACACACTCTAGACCAGACAAGTGCCTTCAAAAAGGCTATGAGTGAGTGGAGGACAAGTTCAGTGGTTTGTTTTTTTCCCACCCACTCGTGAGGGTTTTTTTTTTATGTGTATAAGGGGTTTACAAGATCAGGCACCAAACAAAAAAACAAACAAAACAAACAAATAGTCAGTGCCCCCAAAATGCATTGTTGCTTTGGCATTGTGTAAGCACTGTAAGTCAAAATGCGTAGACGTTTGGGTCACCTTTCATATCCTTAGTTTACTGTGACTGTTTACCAGTGGCGGCTGGTAGTCTTTCAAACAGGGGAGGCTGGTCGGTTACGACATTTCCAGATTTTAAAAGAAAAAACACATCAATTTTGCCCATACTCTTGCCTCTGATCTGGCTGATTGTTGGCAGCGTCACAAACTGTGAAATTACAGGTTCTTTTGGCCCATTAGCCTACTATTCAATATACATGATGGTGGTGTTGGGGGGGGGGGGGGGGGGGGTATATTTTAACATTTTATATTTTAAAATTGTGGCATGTTGTTTAAAAATTGAATGTCCAAAATGGACTTGTTTTTTTAAAAAAACTTGTTTTATTTTCAAAGGTGCTCCAAATAAGACTTTTTCAAGACATTTTGTCTATACAAGATTTTCAAGATGGACTGTCTAAAAACTAGCCTTTCTAGCTAAATGAGGTTTTGCTTGTTGGGCAATTATGTCTTATAATAAGGGTGGCTAGATGTTTTGACTCGAAAATAGACAAATAAACTTCCTAAGATTATTTTTTGCAGTGCATGTCTGGATGAGGAATATGATGTAATAATCAGTATGAAATGTGAAATCTTTCTCAGCTGCTTTCTTCTTTTTTTTTTCACAAACAGCTTTTATGTGAGATTATTAATTACAGCACTTTTATTCTATTTCCTGGTCATTAAAGTGGACTGGACTTAGATTAGATAAAACTTTATTGATTTACTGAGCTACTGGAGAGGCAGCCGTCTCACACCACGCCCATACATAATGTTGCAGTTTAACTTCAGAACAAAAAAATGTTAAGATTCTCCCTGAATGAGTAAACATTTCAATTTCATTGTTTACATTTTCAGTTTAAAATTCATGTAAAAGATCTGACTCAGAGTCGATTTGTTCATATCACTTGGAGTGAATCAGTTTTCTGAAGGTGAAAGTATTTCTTTTTCAGCCTCGACACCATTTTCTAGTGGGGGGGGACAAAAAAAAAAAAAATTCAACCCCAGGCAGAAACGGTAACATTGATGTCACACAACATGGAGTGTTGAGTAAAAGTAAGTGATTTGCTGAAGAGAAATGTGGTTGTATTTGACCGAGCTCGTGTAAAAACAGCAGTAAAACTGCGTCCCGTCAGCGGAACTGAAATCACCTGAGAAGGTGTTTAATGGCTAAATACAGGTGCAATGTCCTGGCATCAGTGGCCAGTGTTTTCTCATAAGGAGTGTCTTTAGGTTGCTTTCTTCCCTCTGCATATTTTTCCAAACACGTTTTCACCGTGTCTGTTTTGTAAATTCCAACATTTCCATTTAACTGATGTGGAATGTTTTCGGCTCCAGATTCTCTGTGTTCTTGGCCATGCTGATGGGAAACAAAATGAGGAAACGTAACCCAAGGAGCTGCTGACTCTGGGTTATTATTGGTTTGTTCCTGTGTCTTTCAGGGAGACCGTGAGCTGGATTAGTGAATAGAGTAAAGTCTGGCTCAGAAAACAAAATGCCACGTCTCAGCATTTTCAGCACAACTGACAAAATATATTTAGTATCACGGTCCATATGATCCCTCAGTAAAAACAGATCATGGATCGTTCACGGTGTAAAACAGTCATATCACACACCCCTACTTTAGGCTCACAGAAATCATCTCTGTTTAGTGCAACTGACTTCAGACTGACTGACTTCTGGATCAGAATTTATTCAAACTAAAACCCATTTAATGCTGGTAAACAGAAAGTAGTATTATACTTAAAGTAGCCCTTCTATTAACTACAGATGATTTTAGTCTCCTCCTGGTTCAGCTTTTTTAGTGAAGGTGTCACAGCTGACCTGCTTGGACTTCAGACTGTGTCTCCTCCTTTCCAGCAGGAGTTTCCCTCCCCTGATGACTGTTCACCTCACCTCCTGTCTGGATGGACACAGACACACAATGACTTGTCTTTTTCCTCCAATTTGAACAGCATGTTTGTATTTTTTCTGATCTTTAGTAGTGTAATTCATTCAATCCAAGAAATCAGCATCTTCAGGAATCAGCAGTGAGTCCATGAGCTGTGTGTCCATACACTAATATTCAAAAAATGGACAGGCGTGATCTGGACACAGATAATGTGACCGCACCCTCAGAAAAGTGGTAAGTGACCATGTTCTAATGTTTTAGTCATTAACTGTTCATATCTGAAATATGTAGTGAGTATATATGAAAAGATTAACTAAATAGCAAGTTATACTAAGAATGAATAGTTAGCAGTAACCACTTGAAAACATGCCAGATTCTGTTCTTTGTAAGAAAAATTATGTTCTTATGAAATTAAAAATGCTATTGTATGAAACAGTAAATTACAGGCATTTAACACACGCTCTTATCCAGAGTGACACACATCTGCAGAGCAGCCTGGGGAGCAGTTGGGGGTTGGGAGCCTTGCTCAAGGGCACTTCAGCCTTTCCTGCTGGTCCAGGAAATTGAACTAGTGACCTTATGCTCCCTAATCTGCTTCTCTAACCATAAGGCCTTGGCTTCCCAAATCAAACCACTGCAATATCAATACAGTCGGGGTGTTAAATTCAGATCCTGTGTCAAATACAGGTGTTTATTTTAACCTGCATTTCAGACTGTGGTCAATCCAGCTGTGATAGAAACTGGAGTGCGCGCATGTATATACAGCGGTTTACTGTAACTACCTTCAGATGGCTCCACTACAGATCTGCTGTGAATTCTGGATAGTGTGAAAGTGTTAAGCAGTCGTGTTCTACAGACTGTTTCAGTTTTATTGTTTCCAAGTTCACGCAGCCTGAATGAAACGAGGCTGTGGGCCTGGAGTTTGACCCATGTGCCATAACACTTCCTTCTGATTAGCTTCACTTTCTGGACTGTTCAGTCAGCGTGCTTTGAGGCAGTTAGGTTTCCACTCTATAACTCTGTGCTCTGTGGGCTACGACCTCTGGTGCTGCCACCTAGTGTGTAAGAAGAGGTAGAGCTCAAAGAATATTCAACAGAAATATCATAATACATGATATGAGCAGCAAATTCGTCTCTCCCAGTATTTTGTATTGTGATATTCGAGATGATTAAATTCTGTCTCATGCCTCCTTTATAATGTTGTACAGTAAACTCCAGAGAAAAAGATCAGACTCATCAGAACCCAGCTGTGTCTCCATGAAGAGTGATCAGTCTATGATTCTTCCTTTGAACTTTAAAAATGGAAACCCCTCATCTGTACACAGGCAACATCCCATAATTCTCACAGTTAAAATCACAGTTAAAGGTTGTGCTACACTGTCATTAGTAGCTATTTTTGATTTAAGATATATTTGAGTGTCTCTCATTCTACTGTACAGTTTTTATGATATAATAGTTTCTTAGTCTTTACTAATTCAGCAAAACTTTCAGGAAATGCTTTTGAGGAGTGTAAATATTTATGAAGGTCAAAATGTTTTTCAGGTAATGTCTTAAATGCTGAAGCAAGAAATGCTAACATAAGCAAAAAAACAATATGGAATTACTACTACTATTATTAATAATAATACACTGCAGTTAAAATCCCGGCCCCATTGAGATCACTGTTACTTGGCCGTGTCTCCATGAAAAGCGATGTGTCTGAGTGTTTCTGCAAAATATAATAGAAAATGGAGACCCTTTATATGAACACAATGACTATTTACCATAAATCACATCACTGATATTACAGCATTTATTAATAATAATGAAAATCAGCATTTTCCTCAACCTGAACTCCCACCTCCCAAAAACATGTCACTAAATTGCCCCTAAAATGATGGACTGGTGGATCATCCAGGGTGGAGTATAATTCTGGATCCAGTTACAGATTTTATACCTGTGAACATTTCTGGCCGGCTTTCTGAAAAACACACATCTGCTTTTCTATTCATTTAAAACACATTATCTGTTCATTCTGCATGATGGAGTGATATTCTGTTCCATCCCTAATGACCATGTAGGAAGGAAAAACTCAAATTAAAACTGGGGCAGAGATTTTTTTCTCCAGTTCCACAATATTTTTGTCGTGTTGTATTCAGCACTGTGCTCTCTACATGTTAATGCACTCAAAGAATTACTGTAGTAAAGTTAGGGCTAAAGTTTAGATTGTAGGATTAAAGTGATGAAAGTTATTGTCTTTAACAGCAACACTTTTTTTCCCCAGTGTTTTACAGAAGGCAGGAGACAGAATGTGTGTTAGGCATGATTGCGGAATGATAACAGGAATGTTCCCACCTGAATAATGAGGAGAATAATCTTGTTTGTTGATGCGCGCGCCCACCTGGATGGTCACATAATTGCGGGTGGGTGGGGATTCACTCTGAAACAAATAATTAATATGGCGGGCAGCCAAACTGTGTCCAATAAAATAAAGTAAAGATGTGCTGGTAATATAAAAGATCCATCGAGATTGCAAAGAAACCTTCTTCTTCGGTTTATTGGCGGATCACGTCTCTTTGGTGCATACCAACACCTACTGTACAGGAGTGTGTAAAGGGACTTAGCAGACTATCATGGCTATCTGAAGTTTAAGAAAAAAAAAAAAAAAGATCCCAGATCCTTTTAATTAAACCTGCATCATTAAGATAAATAAATAGGGATTTGATCCTATCTCTCTGCATTCCTTCTTCCTTAAGGATGTTTTCTATTCCATTATCAGCCTCTCTTTCTCTCCATTGCTGTTTGTGTTCTGTGTATTTATTGCAATTAAATAAAACATGAACTACATCTTCTAGAACATGACATTCACTACATCAACCATTACTCTTCCCTATTAACCATAGAGTGCCATTAAGACCTGTGTGACCCAATCTTAGGGCGCATTCACACCTACATTGTTTGGTCCGGACCAAACGACCAAACAAACCAAATTTCCCTTGGTCCGGACCAAACAAGCGGACCGAGACCAAGCTGCAAGGTCGGACTCGGTCCAGACCAAAGGAACCCTGGTGAGGACCTTTTGGAGGCATGAAAGCAGACCGGACCTAATCCGACAGTTTTGCCTTTTTGTACCTCGGGAGCTTCCGTCGTTTGTCGAGCATTATGGGAAACAGAGTCCTGACACTCCACCGCAAAGCGCAAACACTGTTTCGGTTGTCAAGGGAACCTTACAACAGTCGTTCAAGTCATTCAGACCAGTGGTAGGCTAGACTACAGAGTACAAAAAATGAGTAGGGGGCAAACGTGGGCCGAGGAAGAAACGCGTACCCTTGTGGATATATGGGCAGATGTCCACATATCTGAGCTTTTGGAGAGAACACACAAAAATGCCGACGTGTTTGCTGTATTCAGTGAGAAAATGAAGGAGATGGGGTTCACGCGCTCCCCAGAACAGCGCTTTGTGCATGTGTCGTCTCTGACCAATAGCTGAATGACCTCAGGGCACATGGCTTTGTTGACAGATTTTGGTCCGCTTACTAAAATGTACAGTGTGAAAGCGAACCGCACCAAAATGAAAAAATAAAAAAAACATTTGGTTCGGACCAAAGCAAGTGAACTATCGAACTATCCTGGTCTGAATACACCCTTAGTCTACTATATACCACCTCTTCCCTTCTGTTGAGACCTGATATTATCCTTTCCCCCCAAACATTTTCCTGGATCTCATGATAATGCCTTGCACTGAATTCTACCTTCCATTCATTTTGCCATTTAAGTAGAACTTCTGTTTTTATTTTAGATTTAGCTTCTCCCTTCCCCATTGAAATATTAATTTCTATATGTTCTTTTTCCAGCATTTTCTTAGCAATTTTGTCAGCCACTTCATTTCCTTTAATCCCAACATGGGCTGGAACCCAACAAAACTGAACTAATAATCCAAGGTTCTTCTCATCTCATCTCATCTCATTATCTCTAGCCGCTTTATCCTTCTACAGGGTCGCAGGCAAGCTGGAGCCTATCCCAGCTGAGTACGGGCGAAAGGCAGGGTACACCCTGGACAAGTCGCCAGGTCATCACAGGGCTGACACATAGACACAGACAACCATTCACACTCACATTCACACCTACGGTCAATTTAGAGTCACCAGTTAACCTAACCTGCATGTCTTTGGACTGTGGAGGAAACCGGAGCACCCGGAGGAAACCCACGTGGACACGGGGAGAACATGCAAACTCCACACAGAAAGGCCCTCGCCGGCCCCGGGGCTTGAACCCAGGACCTTCTTGCTGTGAGGCGACAGCGCTAACCACTACACCACCATGCCGCCCTCCAAGGTTCTTAAGATTCAATAAAACATGTCTTGCCTCTATTATCAAATCCTCTCTTATTGAGTTTCCTGTTTCAAAGCTGAGTAACACTGCCAATGAATCCGTACATATGACAGATCTTAGTGGTTTGACTTCTTCAAGCCATCTCAGAGCAGTTATTATTCCCGCTAATTCTATAGAATATATTGACAAAAAGTATCCATACTTTTTGTTGAATTTGGGAATATATATCCCAATTCCACAATGCCCATCTTGTGGATCTTTTGACCCATCTGTAAATATTTTAATAAAACCATAATATTTAGATACAAGATGTCTTTGGCTGCATTCTGCAAGGCTTTGTTCATTAGGCTGCTCTGCATTTTCATTCAGCAGTTCTAAATCAATGGATGGAACAGGCAGCACCCATGGAGGAACTGTACTCAACACAAGTGCAGGGCTTAAGTTAAAATCTTTAATTCCATATTCTACCCCTATGTTGTTAATATGCCATCCAAAACCAGAACTCTTTGAATGGTATTCCCAACACTCATTTAGAACTGATACAGCAAGATTATTTATGCTCCCTTTAAGTCTCACCCAGTATGTTAAGGACAATTTATCAAATCTTAGTTTAAGTGGGGTTTCTTCAGCTTCTACTAACAGTGCACAGGTAGGAGTTGTTTTGATAGCTCCTATAGCAATCCTTAAACCTTTAAACTGAACTCTATCAAGTTTCCTGAGAGATGTTGCACATGCAGAACTATACACTATGCAACCATAATCTATGGTTGATCTGATTAATGCTTTATAAATATTCATCAGTGATTGATTGTCTGCACCCCAGTACTGCCCAGAAATCATCCTCATAAGATTCAATACTTTTTTACACTTAGTTTCTACATGTGCTATATGATGTTTCCATGTCATTATTTCATCCATGAAGATTCCAAGATATTTAAACTTATTTACTCTTTCAAGTGGTTGGTTGTACAACGTTATTTTGAAGTTCTCTGGGATCTTCTTTCTGGTAAAAAACATTACTTCAGTTTTTGGTAAAGAGAATTTAAATCCCCAATCTATTCCCCATTGTTCTAATATTTGCATTTCTTTTTGCATGCTATCTATTATATATGGGACATTACGTCTCCTTTTCCATACAACAACATCTGCATACAATAGTCCTTCACCTCCTTCCTCAAATTGGTCATTAATCATTATATTAAATAGAACAGGGCTTATAATGCTCCCCTGGGGAATACCACTTTCTACCATATATTCTTCTGACAATCCATTGCCTACTCTTACCCTCAAAGTACGAGGTGTCAAAAAATCTAAAATGAAATTGAACATTCTCCCATTTATCCCAATTTTCTTCAACTTAATTAATAGGCCCTCTCTCCACATGGTGTCATAAGCTTTTTCAATATCCAGAAAAACAGCTGCCATCACCTCCTAAAGACTTTTCAACCTCATTACAAAGTTTAACAAGAGCATCAGTGGTTGATTTACTCCTTCTAAATCCTGTTTGATAGTGTTTAAGCAAGCATTTCTTTTCTAAGAAATAATTCAGACAACCCACTACCAATTTTTCCATGAGCTTTCCTAGGTGTGAAGTTAAAGCTATGGGCCTGTAATTACCTGGGTTACTAGGATCTTTCCCTGGCTTAGGAAATGGAAGAATTGTTGCCTTTTTCCATCTCATCTCATTATCTCTAGCCGCTTTATCCTGTTCTACAGGGTCGCAGGCAAGCTGGAGCCTATCCCAGCTGACTACAGGCAAAAGGCGGGGTACACCCTGGACAAGTCGCCAGGTTATCACAGGGCTGACACATAGACACAGACAACCATTCACACTCACATTCACACCTACGGTCAATTTAGAGTCACCAGTTAACCTAACCTGCATGTCTTTGGACTGTGGGGGAAACCGGAGCACCCGGAGGAAACCCACGCAGACACGGGGAGAACATGCAAACGCCGCACAGAAAGGCCCTCGCCGGTCACGGGGCTCGAACCCAGACCATCTTGCTGTGAGGCGACAGCACTAACCACTACACCACCGTGCCGCCCGCCTTTTTCCATGTTTTAGGTAATTTTCCTTCTTTCCAAATTTAATTAAATAACTCAAGTATCTTTTCCAGTACTTCCACAGGTAGTTTTCTAAACATAGCATAGCACAAATTATCACTTCCTGGTGAGGAGTATGCTGTAGTAGCTACTGCCATTTTAAGTTCTCATCTCATCTCATTATCTCTAGCCGCTTTATCCTTCTACAGGGTCGCAGGCAAGCTGGAGCCCATCCCAGCTGACTACGGGCGAAAGGCGGGGTACACCCTGGACAAGTCGCCAGGTCATCACAGGGCTGACACATAGATACAGACAACCATTCACACTCACATTCACACCTACGGTCAATTTAGAGTCACCAGTTAACCTAACCTGCATGTCTTTGGACTGTGGGGGAAACCTGAGCACCCGGAGGAAACCCACGCGGACACGGGGAGAACATGCAAACTCCGCACAGAAAGGCCCTCGCCGGTCACGGGGCTCGAACCCAGACCATCTTGCTGTGAGGCGACAGCACTAACCACTAACACCACCGTGCCGCCCGCCTTTTTCCATGTTTTAGGTAATTTTCCTTCTTTCCAAATTTAATTAAATAACTCAAGTATCTTTTCCAGTACTTCCACAGGTAGTTTTCTAAACATAGCATAGCACAAATTATCACTTCCTGGTGAGGAGTATGCTGTAGTAGCTACTGCCATTTTAAGTTCTGACATAATAAATTCATTATCAAGTATAGACCCTGTTTCAGGTTTAACATTTAGGATACCTTCATTCACCTTTAATAAATCCTCTTTCCTTTTTTTAAAACAATTGTCTAAATGATCACCTTTATGAATATCTGCAAATATTTTACCCAACATATTAGTCTTTTCCTTATCTGATACAGCTTTGAAATTCTTGTCATCAATTAGTACAGGAATACTTGCAGGCTTATCTCTACCTGACATCTTTTTGACCATCATCCGCATCTTATCTAAGGTTGTTTCCCTTCCAATTGTAGAGCAAAACTGTCTCCAAGATTCCCTTTTTACCTCTTTAATTACTTTCCTCGCTAGAGCCTTTTTCCTTTGGTATTCCACAAGGTTATCTGTAGTTAATGTTTTACGCAGTTTTTTTAAAAGCTTTATTTCAGTCTTTAATGACTTCTTTATATTTATCATTCCACCATGGAACATTCACTCTTCTTCTGACTCTTACTAATAGGAATGCTCTGACTAGCTGCAGTAAGAATGAGGATGCTTAGGTTATTATTCATCTGCTCTATAGTTTGATCAATTTTCAGAATATTTTTCATTTCTTCATTGCAACTTTTTAAAAATTTCTCCCAGTCTGCTTTCATAAACTGCCATTTATGATGAATGTAACTTTCTTCAGTCTTCATTTCAACTTCAATTTTACAAAAGATAGGAAAATGATCACTACCAATGCTTGTTTTCTGGTCTACCTCCCATTCACATTTACTGGCTAATTTCCTATCATCTAAAGTCAGGTCAATACATGAGGTTTCATTCTTATATATATATTCATCCGTGTACCACTGCCATTATTTAGACATACTAGCATTCTTTCATTTATCATTTCTTCAACAGGCTCCCCATTTAGATCTGTGTGTTTACCGGTACTTCCCCATAAGCTATTATGGGCATTAAAATCCCCACACCATATCTCTCTATGAGATCTTTTGATAATGTTTCTCAATAGTTCATTTGTTAAAGCTTTACATGGGTTATAGTAATTAATAATTATGTATTTACCATTATCTCCATTAAAAATTTCAGTCACAATACATTCATGTTCCTCAGCTGTACTCAAATGTCTGTATGACACTCCTTCTCTAACAAAGGTCATACACCCTCCTCCTCCATCTTCCCCCCTGTCATATCTAATGTTATGACTTTTTAAGACAAAATCCAAATGTGGTTTTAACCATGTTTCCTGTATACAGATAACATCTGGTTTACTATTTAATTCATGCACATACCTTTTAAACTCTTGTCCATCTGCAATCAGACTTCTTGCATTCCACTGACGAATGATTAACACCATTAGACATTTAACCAACTTGAGAGTCTCCATATTTATTATTTAACATTTCATGAATTTCATCAGCTTTGCGGTTTCCACAACTGATCTAATTCTGTCACTCTTTTCTTGATCAGTAGTCTCTTTTGAAATTCTTGTTTTGCATTCACAACATTCTATCACTGGGTTAGACCTTGGCAGGCCTACCTTTGTCTATTGATATATATGGTTCCCACCATTCTGTCTTGGAGTCCAAGAATTTTGCTCTGTTGGAGATACAAATCTGTTAACATTCACGTCTTTCTTATTTTTATTTATCTCCTTTAGTGCATGAGCATATAACACCTGATGAGTTAGTTTGTATTTCTGAACTTCCTTTGCCTCCTTCTGTCTCTCACACCCTCCATAGGCAGCACTATGCTGACCTCCACAGTTGCAACATTTTAACTGAACATTCTCCCCACATTTCCCATACTCATGTTCACCTCCACATTTTGCACATCTAAGTTTACCTCTACATTGTGCTGCTACATGGCCAAAATGTTGACATTTAAAACATCGTATTGGAGGGGGAATGAATTCTCGCACTGGGTAGCTTATTAAACCCATTTGGACTTTGGCAGGCATTTCATTCTTAAAAAGAGTAAAACTGACAAACTCTGTTTTTTCTTTGCTTTTAGTCAAGCGTTTTGCATCGATTATTTCTGCCCCTTTCAGATTGTTCTTGACCTCATCAATGGACACTGAAACTGGAATCCCAGTTATAACTCCTCTTTTCTTTGCCGCTATTCCTGGGATGTGTGATGTTATTTTAGAGCGATTTAATGTAGTCTTCTTTAAGATCTTATCTCGCTGAGCTTCAGATGCTGCAAAAATCAGTAGCCTACCATTTCCCATAAATTGGGCATGATTAATTTTACCTATTTCTTTTCCTATTGCTTTGGTAACATGAATGGGGTGTAGATCTGGCCCTCCTTGTTGATCAAACACTATGATTAAACACTATGATTACTTTCCAAACCTCTTTGTCTGGCTCCTTGGTTCTAGTTCTTAATTCAGGTTTGCTCCTTTTAACAGTGACTACGTTTACATGCACATCCAAATTGAGCTGCTGTCAGTAATCGAGCTGAAGGTCCCAGCAGGGTGCCAGAGAAATCCAATCCTACATGCACACGATGAAATCGAGCTATTGTGTGAGGTACATTGTGCACCCGAGCCACAGGTGGCGCTACACGCCCCATCGTGTTGGTACACTTCCGGTTGTCATCATAAAGAAGAGCTATTCAAGAGTATAAACAAAGTTTCAGCAGTGTTGCCAGATACTGCTGACGTTTTCCAGCCCAAAACATGTTCAAATCTGCCAAAATGCACTTAAAACCGCCCAATCTGGCAACACTGGCAGTTCCGTGTTCACAAGTCCCGTGCTCAAGCTGTTAGGCTTGCTCTAACAGACTGTATGGCTACAAACTGTCCTGCGCAGACCACTGTTTTGTAAGACAAATTATTTTGCACAATTGTATATTTTTCTAAAATCCATTTTTTGCTTACAATTTAACTTGT
This sequence comes from Neoarius graeffei, assembly GCF_027579695.1. Classification (NCBI taxonomy): domain Eukaryota; kingdom Metazoa; phylum Chordata; class Actinopteri; order Siluriformes; family Ariidae; genus Neoarius; species Neoarius graeffei. The sequence goes on along the minus strand of NC_083590.1, from coordinate 16,612,315 downwards.
GTCTTAATAAATACACAAAAAGTTCAATTGTTTTGCTTTTATTGACATTCTTCAGATGTTGGACACACACACACACACATACATACATACACACACACACACACATGAGTGATTCCACGCTTATGGGTACTGAAATGGGGACATGAACTTATTCACCTAAAACCATTTCTTTTTTTACCATCAGGTCACAAAACATGTAATCTTTAATGAATGATATGTTAAAAGATAACTTTAATTTTCTGAGATGTAATAAAAACATATTTATATGCCAAAGTCAAGCCTATGAGTTCCAAAATGATGTCTGTTACATTACTTCTGTTACGATTGTCCATCTCGCGTCTGTTACAAATTAATTACAATCTAGCTATATACCATGTTAATCTTATTGAAAGAATGTGTATGTTTATTCTACTACACATGTTTATTAATTATATTTGCTAAAACATCACCTTCCTATGTTTCAAAAAGTAATTCTACATTGTTAAAATTGAGAATATATATATGTCCACAACACTTCTGTTATGTTCTGACTTTGGCATATAAATATGTTTTTATTACATCTCAGAAAATTAAAGTTATCTTTTAACATATCATTCATTAAAGATTACATGTTTTGTGACCTGATGGTAAAAAAAAGAAATGGTTTTAGGTGAATTTTTAAAAATAAAGTTCATGTCCCCATAAGCATGGACTCACTCATTTTTTATATATATATATATATATATATATATATATATATATATATATATATATTATATATATATATATATACACACATACATACACACACACATACACACTGACTTGTTTATGTACACAATTCACAGCTATGCAACAGCTGTACAGATGTATTTGGTGATACAGTAAGTGAGCTAAATTTTAACAGTGCAAACAATGCCACAAAAAGAAAAGATTCATGCCGTTGTCATGCCGACCGAGGCTGTTGTGTTTCCCGCTTGTGGTCTTGTCACTCGTCACTTCCGGAAGGGGCAATGCTGAAGTAAGTAGCTCGAATACGTAGCTCAATAGGGTATACATGCACTAAGTAGCTCGGCAAAAATCGCATAATCTAGGTCGTGTAGCTCGATTCCGAGAAATCAAGTTCGGTTCAATTTCAGCCGAATTAAGGTGTATACATGGCATTTTGAACTTCGATTTCAGTCGAGCAACAGCAGAAATTCGATTCTCTCTCTGTGCATGTAAACGCACTGAGTGTCTACGTAGTCTGGCTCACGCGACTTCAAAGCTCTGCGAGCTATTGGTCTGGCAAAGATATTAAGCCCAACCGTTTCCCAGAGCCCGTGGTTGACCCGCCTCCCTGAAATGCCTCAGTTTGCTACTGGTCGAAGCCAGAAAAGGCTGTGACGAAGCTTAAACCAATCACATCACTCTTTCCTCTGACGTATGTGACGCGACGATAGGATTCTCACTGAGCTCCATTGATTTGGTTACCAGCGGGGCTAACTGGTAGATCAAACTCTTACCGAAGCCGGTCGGGAGCAAGGGGAAAACGTCCTTCCTTTCAATAAATACCTCCAGGGCTGTTCTTTGCTCCGTTTTCAATGAGAACTTCCCATTGAATGCTTTCAATACAGCATGATTCTGTTAACAATCTATGGCTTCCGGTCGCAGTTCTACTACATCACTGCCTTGAACACGCCTCTACCCAGGGCCGTTGGAGATGCTCAAAGTTGATTGGCTCCTGATTTTTCCAGAGCTTGGAAGAGCTGTAGATAGCTTGCCTGGCCAGACTAAGCTCGCAACAGGCCCTCGTGTTGCATCACGCTTAGGATGGGCGGGCCCAGGCTAGCGTCTACGGATTCATGGCTGCTGTTAGAATCTGATCTTGGTCCCGCTGGTTTTTTCCTCAGTTCCTCCCAAAACATTTCATCATTATCCAAACCATAATGATCTCTTATACTACTGCCATCTGATTCCTCTGCCATTGTCCACTTTACATTCACTGTACAGTAGTTTACTTTCAAACCTTCTGCGTTTGTTCTCGTTGTCCGCACTCCTGCTTCTCTCTCCAACCAAAACACTCGCAATCCTCAATATACCTTCAGGCCTTGTTAGCGGTCACGTGGTTTTAGACAACTTGATACTCGCCTCGATGCGAGGATTCATTTGGCGCGCGCTCTCAGACTCGACACATGATTCGAAGACTCGGATTCATCTGACCATCACTAAATCAACTAAAAGAGCCGAATTAAAGAGTCGATTCATTCCCTGAACGACACATCACTTGGAGTGAATCAGTTCTCCTGAAGTGAAAGTGTTTCTCTTTCAGCCTCAGCGCCATTTTGTTGCTGTTGGGAGAAAATAATAAAACTAAAGAAAAACTCCAACCCCAGGCAGAACCGGTGTCACAGTCTGATCGTGCGCTGGTATAAATTTACCATGCGCAGACCGATTCCCCCCCCCCCCCCCCCTCCCGGTCAACTTCCGGGAAGTCTAAGGCCCTGTCCACACGGCAACGGATTCCGATAAAATTGTTTATCGTTTCGGCCTGGCGTCCACACGGCACCGGTGTTTTGGGTGCCCCAAAACGAAATCTTTTGAGAACGGGTTCCAGAGTGGAAAGATCTGGCAACGGCGCTGTGGCGAAGTCATCTGGATGAGTAGAATGGATTTGTTTACGATGACGTCACAACTACATGTGCTTCACGCTGGGTAGAAGTGTAACGAACTCGATGCGAGTTGTCAACAAATCCTATAACTTGGTTCATGAAACGCGCTTACAAAATATTTTCACTGTGAATATTTATTGTGTAATGGTGCAGAGAGAGAGAGAGAATAGCCCTTAGGGCAGAGTCAATCCCGCCAGCAAAAACGGGGAAAAAAAGGAGCGATCTCACCTCTTCAGATGTTGGTTTAAGTCCTACAATACATTCCTCAAAAAGGGCATAGAAGAACAAATTAATCCATCAACGTGTAGCATTCAATTTATTCCGGACCATTAAAGACGCCACCTTCCGCGTAGAATCATACGTCATCCTTGCCGCCATATTGGATGGGTCAAAGCAGAGAATAAAGATGCATCATTCATGTGCTGTGTTTAACTGTACCAACAGGTTTGCCGTCCAAACGAGATCACATGGGATTACCTTTCACAGGTGAGACTGGAAAAACACTTTTCATTGTATTTGGTCATTATAATGTAATTTTACGAACAGATTTTTCTGACTTTGTGGCTAATATGAAGTCTCGCGCATAATAGTTTATGCGCATGCGTCCTTATTCTTCTATTGTTCTGCTGTCTCCGATGGGACCGTCTTACAGCGCACCTCGAGGTGTGGCATGTGTATTACATCATTTTCAGCCAGCGTTACATTGCCATATGTACCTGATATTTTACTGATCCGTTGCCCATGTAGACGCGATATTTTTTTTAATAACATCTTGTTGCCGTTGTCGTGTGGATGTCTACATCGTGTCTACATCCACACGACAATGGCAACGAGATTTAAAAAAAATATATATATATATATATATATATATATATATATATATATATATATATATATATCGCGTCCACATGGGCAACGGATCAGTAAAATATCAGGTACATATGGCAACGCAACGCTTGCTGAAAACGATGCAATACACATGCCACATCTCTAGGTGCGCTGTAAGACGGTCCCATTGGAGACAGCAGAACAATAGAAGTAAGGACGCATGCGCATAAACTATTATGCGCGAGACTTCATATTAGCCACAAAGTCAGAAAAATCTGTTCGTAAACTTACGTTATAATGACCAAATACAATGAAAAGTATTTTTCCAGTCTCACCTGTGAAAGGTAATCCCACGTGATCTCATTTGGATGGCAAACCTATTGGTACAGTTAAACGCAGCACATGAATGATGCATCTTTATTCTCCACTTTGCCCCATTCAATATGGCGGCAAGGATGACGTATGATTCTATGCGGAAGGCGGCGTCTTTAATGGTCCAGAATAAATTGAATGCTACACGTTGATGGATTAATTTGTTCTTCTACGCCCTTTTTGAGGAATGTATTGTAGGACTTAAACCAACATCTGAAGAGGTGAGATCGCTCCTTTTTTTCCCCGTTTTTGCTGGCGGGATTGACTCTGCCCTAAGGGCTACTCTCTCTCTCTCTCTGCACCATTACACAATAAATATTCACAGTGAAAATATTTTGTAAGCGCGTTTCATGAACCAAGTTATAGGATTTGTTGACAACTCGCATCGAGTTCGTTACATTTCTACCCGGCGTGAAGCACATGTGGTTGTGACGTCATCGTAAATAAATCCGTTCTACTCATCCAGACGACTTCGCAACGGTGCCGTTGCCAGATCTTTCCACTCTGGAACCTGTTCTCAAAAGATTTCGTTTTGGGGCACCCAAAACGCCGGTGCCGTGTGGACGCCAGGCCAAAATGATAAACAATTTTATCAGATTCACCTGAATCCATTGCCGTGTGGACAGGGCATAAATTTACCATTTCTTGCTGTGATTTTGTACCGAGCATTTCAACACATTTGTGGACTAATAGAACGTGAATTGTGATTAAAATTGTGAGATTTGATTATCAGTAGACAAGCTGTTGAATATGGATGAGGAAACAATCATTTCCCAGCCACAGAATGAAGATCAGCAAAACACACAGTCCAAAGAGGCACGAGACCAGCGACTCGCCATTTTCAAAAGAAAGATGATATTTTTACAATCTTTTTCAGATTTATAATGTGTAGATCATGTGTTTTTGTATTGTGTGAATGGTTTGGATTGAATTTTATTAGTATGTGTGTAAATAACTTTAATTTTATTAAATTAAAGTTAATAAATTTACCTGGTAAATTCAGACCGTGACACCGGTGAGATTAATGAAGCCCAGCATGGAGTGCTGAGTAAAAGTGGGTGATGTGTTGGAGAGAAATGTGGTTGTATTTGACTGAGCTCGTGTAAAAACAGCAGTAAAACTGCGGAACTGAAATCATCTTCCCTGTAAAGCTGCTGTTTATCGGCTGTGTGTTCTATATTCGAGTTTCTCTCTTCAGTTTCTCATCTATTAAACACTCAGAGTGAATTTAACTGGAAATCACATTTTTGGGTAGTTTGCACTTTAGCGACTGTAACACCATAATATAATATATAATATAATATAATATAATATACAGGGCTCTCAAGTTTTGAAGTCAGTTCAGAGCGAGATTTTGTTGGGGGGTGTTGGTGGCAGATTTTGAGGCCTTCAGTTCGGGGGTAGGGGGCTCCCACTTGAAACACAGCGGTTCCAGGCCTGCCATTTTAACAGCCATGACTGAGGAGAGAGTTCCATCAAGGGCCAAGCTGTTTCTGGTCTTATTCAAGCCAACCATGGAGAAAACCCTCTCTGGATCGGACAGAGAATGCTCATTTGCTTCTTCCCTGACATCTTTGAAACAGATAAATGCAATGATTAATGTCTGCATGGCCAGGATATAAAATATAAAAATGAAATATTACAACTAAAAGTAGCCTACTGACTAAAATGGACTATCCAACGATGAAACTGTATTTACTACAACTGCACTAAAACTGTTAAACCTAACAACACAAACAGATAATGGAAATATGACTACACTAGTGTAAGGATAAGAAATAACAGAATAAGCCACCACTTCCTATATATTTTCAAGTTATTTCATTTCATATGTATTGTATATGTATTGTTCTGTGTAGCAGTGTAGCTCACAAAATCTCTGTGCTCCAGTTTCTGTGATGAGCAGTAGTACAGAAAGAGGTGTAGTTTCTCCTTTTGGCCACAAGGTGGAGTATCCGCTAAAGTGAGCGCTGCTCAGGAGTAAACAAGGCAAGCACATGGACTGTAGTGCTCAGCGAGAGACCGTGTAAACACAAGCGCCTGACCATCTGCTACTGTATCTGTGTATTTTGCAGTTTGGCAAGTACCCAGTAAAGGAAGAGAGAAAAAACTCACACTGAGTTTATATTCAAGTGTGCAACATGAGGACTAAAAACAAGTGTCAAAAATAGCTGCTGAAATTAGCAAGGATTCAAGATTGAAGTGGCGAGACAAGCTCACAGACTCTGGGCAAACTGAGAGTTAACATTATTAGCTGGAGACAATATTCCCCAACATCAGCTCTCATTATTTTTGTGATGCAAGGACTAATTTCGTTCAGGAAATATATATGTTGTTATTTACCAGCTGGGAGGTCCGTATCGTGAAATACCGTGACCGAGGTCTTGAAAGTACTGAGCGAGGCCCTCTGGGCCGAGGTCAGTATTCAAGGCCGAGGTCACGGTATTTCACCATACGGACAGACCTTCAGCTGGTAAATAATATTTTTTTTTCTTTACCAAATTCTAACAGAAAACGAGAGCACCTGAAAGGGAAAACCGAGCCGAGCTGCCATTTTGAATCCTCATTCATAGCTGTTATGCAAATTGCTTCCTCCTCGGTATACAAGTGCACTTCCACGGCAGGAAAAAAACTACATTTTGCCCCCTATGTAGTCCCCTATTTATACAAAATTGAGTCATTCAGGATTCAGCCATGTTTTTGCTCGGTGTTAGCAACAGTTAGAGGTTTTTAGCTTTCTTCTGAAATGTTCTCTTTTATTTCTTCTTCCTCAGGGTAGTAAAACTTGCTTTTGCTGTGAACACTCTAGTTATCGCTGTCCATGCTGTAAAATTAATGCTATTATACTGAGAAATACTGGCAAAATGTATAAGATTTTTGATAATCTTATAAATAAATCTTATAAAAAAAAAGATAAATTTTGACAAAAAATGCAACTACGTTTGTTGTTGTGAACAAGCGAGTTGCCAGAGGTCCATAACCGGGGTCTGTATCGTAGGATACGGACCCACTCGCCAGCCAATCAGAGCGCAGGATTTGATGGAAACTGCACCGTGAAAAAAATTAAAAATATCATATGATATGATTTACTGTACTGTAGGCGACTCGTCGAATATGGCGCTCCCGCGTCGTCCAGTGTGTGTCGGTCTGCACTTCACCACATCGGCTTCTTTGGAAAGTTATTGGCGGGATCACGTAAATTTTACCCGGATATAACAATGCTATTTTTTGATTGGCTGTTGGATAGCTACATTTCTCAGTTTATTGACTGGTGTGTGTGAAGCTATTTCTGAACTCTGCGGGAAACCGCTTGATGCTGCTCTTCGTCCACAGTTAAAAAATAGCGGTGCACCTTGGTGGGCGGTGTCGGCGGCACGGTGGTGTAGTGGTTAGCACAGTCGCCTCACAGAAAGAAGGTTCTGGGTTTAAACCCAGCGGCTGGCGAGGGTCTTTCTGTGTGGAGTTTGCATGTTCTCCCTGTGTCTGCGTGTGTTTCCTCCGGGTGCTCCGGTTTCCCCCTCAGTCCAAAGACGTGCAGGTTAGGTTAACATGGGATGGCCTTGGGCTGAGGTGGCCTTGCGCAAGGCACTGAACTCCCAACTGCTCCCCGAGTGCTGTTGGCATGGCTGCCCACTGCTCTGGGTATGTGTGTGCGCTCATAGCTCACGTGTGTGTTCACTGCTTCAGATGGGTTACATGCAGAGAGGAAATTTCACAAGTATGTGATGAATAAAGTTGTGCCTTCTTTCTTTCTAGTAATTTCTGTGTGTGAGAGATACAAGTCTCAATGCGAGGATCAGCGATATTTAGAAGTTGTTTAATGGCTGAATGCGGGTGTAATGTCCTGGTATCAGTGTTTTTCTCATAAAGAGTGTCTTTAGGCTGCTTTCCTCTTCTTCTCACCGTTAGGGGTCACTACAGTGGATCTGTTCTGCATATTTGATTTGGTGTCGGTTTTATACCAGATGCCCTTCCTGACGCAACAGTCCCCATTCTATCCGGGCTTGGGACCAGCATTAAGTCTGTAGAAGTATATTAGGCTGCTTTCTTGTCTTTGCAACAAAGATTCTCTGTGGTCTTGGCCATATTGATGGGAAACAAAATGAGGAAACGTAACCCAAGGAGCTGCTGACTCTGGGTTATTATTGGTTTGTTCCTGTGTCTTTCAGGGAGACCGTGAGCTGGACTAGTGAATAGAGTAAAGTCTGGCTCAGAAAACAAGATGCCACATCTCAGCATTTTCAGCACTTCTTACTTACTTAAGCCTGTGCTCACTCTAGGACCCAAATTGTTTTAGCGAAAAGTGCTAAAGACTCAAATTTTTCTTTAGCAATTTGCAATTTCGCTTAGCAAGAAACGCTAAAAGAACAATTTTCTTTTTAGCAAAGTAATTTAAGCAAGATATGTTATACTTCTAAATGTTTCTTGCACTGACATATTGAAAAATGAATTGTTATTGTAGTTTGTTGGTGTTTCAATAGTGTTTGCAAGCTTGTTTTCTGCCTTTGTCTTTCCATGTTCTTGATTTATGTTCATAGCATGCTTATTTATTCTTGAATCCTCTTATATGGCTTTATATTAGCTGATCACACAAACTTGAACTCTGCCGGCCATGGTTTAGGGAGTATACAATATTCAAGATTGAGCAACCTTACAGAGTCATATAAACTATGTTCAATGGAAAGGTGACATATCACTTTATATTAGTGGCCTATACAAATTTGAGCTCTATCTGCCATGGTTTGGGAGTTATAGGCAATTCAAGTTGAGCGACCTTGAGTCTGACCTTTCAAGGTCCCCCGAGGTCATGTATGCTATGTTCAGGAAAATGCTGATTTCATATTAATTGCTCATACAAACTTGAGCTTCAGCTGCCATAGTTTGAGAGTTAGAGGCCATTTAGAGGTCCATGGTAACCCAAGGTCATGTATAAATTTGAACTGGCCAAGTTGGCCTGGCCAACATCAGTGTCGGACCTGGCCAACATCAGTGGCTGGCCTTGCTAATATATTAATTTAATTTTTTCAAAATACTATTTTAACATCTCAACCACTGGTATTGCCTCGTGTGCGTGTTTTCATTATTGAGGTGTGTATGTGTGTGGTTGGGATTGTGTGTGTGTTCATGATTGAGACGTGTGTAAGTGCGCGCGTGTGTTTAGGGGGAGGGGTGTGTCTTTTTGGGTAGGATGAAGGGAGCTAAGGGAGTTAAAATCAATGGTTGTTTCTTATAAATTAACCTCATAACCCAAATATAAATGATATTCACCATTAATTTCTCAAATAAAAACACTTGCAGTCAAAACTTTGAACCATGTGCATCAAAACGCTCTGAAAACAAGGTACACTTGGTCGATATATCCTGGTTCATCTGTGAGTTCTTCCAAAGTTCTGTCAGGGTTGATATTATGTAGAAAATGTCTTTAGAATGGTTATATCGTGTTTTTATCCCTGTTACGACCCTGGTGCCAGGGGTCGTGTGTGTGGTTATGTGTGGGTACATAGGGGCCATGTTAAAAGTGAGAGGGAGATGCCTTTCGAGAGAGAGTGTGTGTGAGCTGGTGGGCTGTGGCGGTGACAGTTGAGAGAGAGAGAGAGAGAGTCGTGAGCCACATCTAGCGAGAGTGTGCTGCTCCTTTCAGTGTTGCCAGATTGGGCGTCTTTTGACTGCCTTGGAAGGGCAGAAAAAGCCTTGGGCGGGCAAATAAAATTTGTGCTGCTTTCAACAAGTTTGGGCGGGGGTTTTGTTCTCACGCCAGCCATACATTTTATTCAATAAATAAACAAATCAAATAAATTGTGTTCCTATCCATATACACACAATCCCACAC